>NC_084608.1:37451932-37496932 GCF_033807715.1 Cololabis saira
TGGTACTATAACTGGGTACTATAACTGGTACTACTGGTACTATAACTGGTACTATAACTGGTACTATAACTGGTACTATAACTGGTACTACTGGTACTATAACTGGTACTATAACTGGTACTATAACTGGTACTATAACTGGTACTATAACTGGTACTATAACTGGTACTACTGGTACTATAACTGGTACTATAACTGGTACTATAACTGGTACTATAACTGGTACTATAACTGGTACTATAACTGGTACTACTGGTACTATAACTGGTACTATAACTGGTACTATAACTGGTACTACTGGTACTATAACTGGTACTATAACTGGTACTACTGGTACTATAACTGGTACTATAACTGGTACTATAACTGGTACTACTGGTACTATAACTGGTACTACAACTGGTACTATAACTGGTACTACAACTGGTACTATAACTGGTACTATAACTGGTACTATAACTGGTACTACTGGTACTATAACTGGTACTATAACTGGTACTACTGGTACTATAACTGGTACTACAACTGGTACTATAACTGGTACTATAACTGGTACTATAACTGGTACTATAACTGGTACTATAACTGGTACTACTGGTACTATAACTGGTACTATAACTGGTACTATAACTGGTACTATAACTGGTACTACTGGTACTATAACTGGTACTATAACTGGTACTATAACTGGTACTATAACTGGTACTATAACTGGTACTATAACTGGTACTACTGGTACTATAACTGGTACTATAACTGGTACTATAACTAGTACTATAACTGGTACTATAACTGGTACTATAACTGGTACAACTGGTACTATAACTGGTACTATAACTGGTACTACTGGTACTATAACTGGTACTATAACTGGTACTATAACTGGTACTATAACTGGTACTATAACTGGTACTATAACTGGTACTATAACTGGTACTACAACTGGTACTATAACTGGTACTACTGGTACTATAACTGGTACTATAACTGGTACTATAACTGGTACTATAACTGGTACTATAACTGGTACTACTGGTACTATAACTGGTACTATAACTGGTACTATAACTGGTACTATAACTGGTACTATAACTGGTACTATAACTGGTACTATAACTGGTACTATAACTGGTACTACTGGTACTATAACTGGTACTATAACTGGTACTATAACTGGTACAACTGGTACTATAACTGGTACTATAACTGGTACTACTGGTACTATAACTGGTACTATAACTGGTACTATAACTGGTACTATAACTGGTACTATAACTGGTACTATAACTGGTACTATAACTGGTACTATAACTGGTACAACTGGTACTATAACTGGTACTATAACTGGTACTACTGGTACTATAACTGGTACTATAACTGGTACTATAACTGGTACTATAACTGGTACTATAACTGGTACTATAACTGGTACTATAACTGGTACTGTAACTGGTACTACTGGTACTATAACTGGTACTATAACTGGTACTACTGGTACTATAACTGGTACTATAACTGGTACTATAACTGGTACTATAACTGGTACTATAACTGGTACTATAACTGGTACTATAACTGGTACTACTGGTACTATAACTGGTACTATAACTGGTACTATAACTGGTACTACTGGTACTATAACTGGTACTATAACTGGTACTATAACTGGTACTATAACTGGTACTATAACTGGTACTATAACTGGTACTATAACTGGTACTACAACTGGTACTATAACTGGTACTACTGGTACTATAACTGGTACTATAACTGGTACTATAACTGGTACTATAACTGGTACTATAACTGGTACTACTGGTACTATAACTGGTACTATAACTGGTACTACTGGTACTATAACTGGTACTACAACTGGTACTATAACTGGTACTACTGGTACTATAACTGGTACTATAACTGGTACTATAACTGGTACTATAACTGGTACTATAACTGGTACTATAACTGGTACTATAACTGGTACAACTGGTACTATAACTGGTACTATAACTGGTACTACTGGTACTATAACTGGTACTATAACTGGTACTATAACTGGTACTATAACTGGTACTATAACTGGTACTATAACTGGTACTATAACTGGTACTATAACTGGTACTATAACTGGTACTATAACTGGTACTATAACTGGTACTATAACTGGTACTATAACTGGTACTATAACTGGTACTATAACTGGTACTATAACTGGTACTACTGGTACTATAACTGGTACTATAACTGGTACTATAACTGGTACTATAACTGGTACTATAACTGGTACAACTGGTACTATAACTGGTACTATAACTGGTACTATAACTGGTACTACTGGTACTATAACTGGTACTATAACTGGTACTATAACTGGTACTATAACTGGTACTATAACTGGTACTATAACTGGTACTATAACTGGTACTACTGGTACTACTGGTACTATAACTGGTACTATAACTGGTACTATAACTGGTACTATAACTGGTACTACTGGTACTACTGGTACTATAACTGGTACTATAACTGGTACTATAACTGGTACTATAACTGGTACTATAACTGGTACTATAACTGGTACTATAACTGGTACTACTGGTACTATAACTGGTACTATAACTGGTACTATAACTGGTACTACTGGTACTATAACTGGTACTACTGGTACTACTGGTACTACTGGTACTATAACTGGTACTATAACTGGTACTACTGGTACTATAACTGGTACTATAACTGGTACTATAACTGGTACTATAACTGGTACTATAACTGGTACTACTGGTACTATAACTGGTACTATAACTGGTACTATAACTGGTACTATAACTGGTACTATAACTGGTACTATAACTGGTACTATAACTGGTACTATAACTGGTACTATAACTGGTACTATAACTGGTACTATAACTGGTACTACTGGTACTATAACTGGTACTATAACTGGTACTATAACTGGTACTATAACTGGTACTATAACTGGTACTATAACTGGTACTATAACTGGTACTATAACTGGTACTATAACTGGTACTATAACTGGTACTATAACTGGTACTATAACTGGTACTATAACTGGTACTATAACTGGTACTATAACTGGTACTACTGGTACTATAACTGGTACTATAACTGGTACTATAACTGGTACTACTGGTACTATAACTGGTACTATAACTGGTACTATAACTGGTACTATAACTGGTACTATAACTGGTACTACTGGTACTATAACTGGTACTATAACTGGTACTATAACTGGTACTATAACTGGTACTATAACTGGTACTACTGGTACTATAACTGGTACTATAACTGGTACTATAACTGGTACTATAACTGGTACTACTGGTACTATAACTGGTACTATAACTGGTACTATAACTGGTACTATAACTGGTACTATAACTGGTACTACTGGTACTATAACTGGTACTATAACTGGTACTATAACTGGTACTACTGGTACTATAACTGGTACTATAACTGGTACTATAACTGGTACTATAACTGGTACTATAACTGGTACTATAACAAACAGAAATCTCAGACTTTATTCAATCATTTTAAACAGAATCTCAGGACATTTAAATGATCAGATTACCTAATAATGATATTTCTCATTTATTTTTATTTAATCTTGTAGATCCATTTATTTATTTTATTAAAGCTGCTGTTTATTTGCTTTGTATTTGTTTTTAGACTTTAATCATGTATTCTGCAGATTTTAAATCTTTGTACAATCTTTAGTGTATTTTACATGTAGATCCTCGTATTTAAGTTTTATTACCAATTTCTCTTTACATTTGTATGTTACATTTGTTCTGTTTTTATACTATGCTGAATAAATCAATCTAAATCTAAATGTAAAGTTTCTCCTTCATGACGTCATGAAATAAATAAAGTGATGCCGTTTGGGAAAATTCTTGATTTTATAAACTTTCAACATTTTACAAGAAAAAACATTTAAGAAAAACAAAAGTTAATTTTCAGAACCACAGAAGAAGAAACTGATAATTCCTGCAAACTTTAGTCAGAGAAAACTTTATTTTTGTCACTTCAACAAACAAGTTCATCAGATTCTTCAGATTCACAGACCCGGCCCTGGCGGCGCGTCATGTGACCAGTGATGTCACCGGTCACGTGACCAGTGATGTCACCGGTCACGTGACGGCGCCGCCTCCGGGGAAAGACATCAGTAGACGAGACAAAAAAATCATCACGTTCATTTTATTTCCAACATGATTAAAAACGTGACGTGTCATCGAGAAGCCCCGCCCCTCCGCCCCAGACCCCACCCCCTTGCAGAAGCTCCGCCCCCAGCAGTCCTGACCCCGCCCCCTCCAGAGACTCCGCCCCTCTCCAGCCCTGGCCCCGCCCCCTCCACCGGCAGGTATTTACAGCAGTGCTCAGACCAGGTGGAGCAACGGGACCAGAACCGGGACCAGGACCAGGAAACGGGACCAGGACTGGACCAGGACCCAGAACCAGGACCAGGACCAGGACCAGGAACCGGTCCAGAACCGGTGCTGGACCGGCCCGTCCCAGGAAACGGGTCGGGGAAAAAAACCCAACAAAAATAAAACAAAACCACACAAACCCGACAACAAAACCCAAACCCGGTTCTTCCCGGACCGGTCCCCCGGTTCTGGACCGGTCCCCCGGTTCTGGACCGGTCCACTGCTCCAGAGACACATTCAGAGCATCATGGGAAAATTTGGAGTTACAGATTAAAAAAAAAAAAAAAAAAAAAAAAAAGTAGATAAATCAGTCAGAACCGTCCTGGACCGGTTTAGACCCGGTCTGGTGTTTATACACACACTAATATAAATATAAATATATATATATATATATATATATATATATATATATATATATATATATATATATTAGTGTGTGTATAAGTGTGTATTTGTATAATTGTGTGTGTGAGCCGCGTTGTTCAGCTCGTTACAGTCCGTCAGCAGTTGGGGGCGGAGCCTCAGGCGGAGGCTCCTCCCCTTCCTCCAGGGGGCGGGGTTTCAGCCTCAGGCTCCTCCCCTTCCTCCAGGGGGCGGGGCTTCAGCCGCCCGTCACTCGTCCGACCCGGCCGAGCGTTTCTGGTTCCTCTTGCGGGGAGATCTCCGTGGAGACGCTTTGTCTGGGGGAGAGAACCGGGTAAGAACCAGAACCAGGACCAGGACCCCCATCACAAAGACCCCTGGACCCCCCAGACCCCCCATTACCACCCCAGTCCCTCCTAGACCAGAGGTCGGCAACCCGCGGCTACAGAGCTGCATGTGGCTCTTTAGCGCCGCCCTAGTGGCTGCTGGAGCTTTTTCAAAAATGTTTGACCTTATTTTTCTTCCTTTTTCCCTTACTTTTTAATCTTGACATTTCTATTTTTTTTTCTCAACATTTCGACTTTTTTCATGAAATTGACTTTTTTCTCGAAATTTTGACTTTTCTCAACATTTCAACTTTTCCATGAAATTTCGACTTTTTTCTCGACATTTCAACTTTTTTCTCGAAATTTTGCCTTTTTTCGACATTTCGACTTTTTAACATTTCGACTTTTTTCTCGAAATTTCGACTTTTTTCTCAACATTTCAACTTTTTTCTCAACATTTCGACTTTTTTCTCAACATTGACTTTTTTCTCAACATTTCAACTTTTTCTTTACATTTCGACTTTTTTCCTGAAATTGTGACTTTTTTCTCGAAATTTTGACTTTTTTCTCAACATTTCGTCTTTTTTCGTGAAATTTTGACTATTTTCTCGAAGTGCATAATAAAAAAATAAATCTCCCCCAGTTCTAACATAGAAACATCCAGCATGTGTTTCTTCATTCTAATTCTAATTCATTCTAATACGCTCATTATATCATTCAGACCGTGGTATACGCTCATTATATCATTCAGACCGTGGTATACGCTCATTATATCATTCAGGCCGCGGTATACGCTCATTATATCATTCAGACCGTGGTATAATCTCATTATATCATTCAGACCGTGGTATACGCTCATTATATCATTCAGACCGTGGTATACGCTCATTATATCATTCAGGCCGTGGTATACGCTCATTATATCATTCAGACCGTGGTAGACGCTCATTATATCATTCAGACCGTGGTATACGCTCATTATATCATTCAGACCGTGGTATACGCTCATTATATCATTCAGGCCGTGGTATACGCTCATTATATCATTCAGACCGTGGTATACGCTCATTATATCATTCAGACCGTGGTAGACGCTCATTATATCATTCAGACCGTGGTATACGCTCATTATATCATTCAGGCCGTGGTATACGCTCATTATATCATTCAGGCCGTCGACTTTATTCACGAAAGTTCGACTTTATTCACGAAAGTTCGACTTTATTCACGAAAGTTCGACTTTATTCACGAAAGTTCGACTTTATTCACGAAATTGCGATTTTATTCATCAAATTGTGATTTTATTCATGAAATTGCGATTTTATTCATGAAATTGCAATTGTATTCATGAAATTGCGATTTTATTCATGAAATTGCGATTTTATTCATGAAATTGCAATTTTATTCATCAAATTGCGATTTTATTCATCAAATTGCGATTTTATTCATCAAATTGCGATTTATTCATCAAATTGCGATTTTATTCATCAAATTGCGATTTTATTCATCAAATTGCGATTTTATTCATCAAATTGCGATTTTATTCATCAAATTGCGATTTTATTGATCAAATTGCGATTTTATTGATCAAATTGCGATTTTATTCATCAAATTGCGATTTTATTGATCAAATTGCGATTTTATTCTTCAAATTGCGATTTTATTCATCAAATTGCGATTTTATTCATCAAATTGCGATTTTATTCATCAAATTGCGATTTTATTCACGAAATTGCGATTTTATTCTTCAAATTGCGATTTTATTCATCAAATTGCGATTTTATTCATCAAATTGCGATTTTATTCATCAAATTGCGATTTTATTCACGAAATTGCGATTTTATTCACGAAATTGCAATTTTATTCCACGAAGTTGCAATTTTATTCATGAAATTGCGATTTTATTCATGAAATTGTGATTTTATTCATGAAATTGCGATTTTATTCATCAAATTGCGATTTTATTCATGAAATTGCGATTTTATTCATGAAATTGCGATTTTATTCATGAAATTGCGACTCTTCACAAAATTTCGACTTTTTTCTCGACATTTCCACTGTTTTCCTCGGGTTGGCCCCCCCTGGTCTAGACCCCCAAACCCCCCAGAGACGTGAACCTGGTCCTGCCGGTTCCAGCAGAACCAGTAAGACGTGTAAAAGTGTAGGGGGTGCAGAAGGGGGGCAGGCAGAACCAGAACAGAACCAGAACAGAACCAGGAAGCGGACCTCACCTCTGCGACTCTGCACTGAAGACGCAGCAGAACGAACGACAGCAGGAAGAAAGAGAGAGAGAAGAGGGTGAGGAGAAGTTCAAGAACCGGACCGGGAGGACCGGGGGACCCGGGTAGACCCGGTAGACCCGGCAGTACCAGGAGGACCCGGTAAGACCGGGCCGGTACGTACTGATCTGGTTCAGCGTCTCCTGGGGGATCCAGCTCATGTCCACGTCGTTGTGGCTCGACGTCCCCGTCTCGATCTTGGGGGCCGGACGCCGTCTCTGCGGAGACAAAAACCGTCAGACCTGGACTGGGACCTGGAGGTCCTGCTGGTCCTGCAGGACCTGGACCCCCCTCAGGTCCAGGACCAGGTCCAGGACCAGGTCCCCCCACCCCCCAGACTAGTCCAGGCCCAGGTCTCTCACCTTCCTGGACTCCAGCAGCTGGTGCAGACCCACCACGACCAGCAGTCCGAGTCCCGACAGAAACACGTACATGAAGATCCTGCAAGACAAAGCCCAGGGTCGTTGGTACCGGTTTTATGTGATTTTAAAAGCGACTTCACTCGGCAGACTTTGTTTTAATAGAGCTGGAACCGGGAACCTGGTTCTACCGGGAACCGACGACTGTCGCCAGACGACACTGCTTGTTTCTGGTTTTATATCGGTAATGATCTCAAAAACCGTCTCCTTTGCCTGATCTTTCCTCCATGGAATTCCTGGCCTTGAAGTGCAAACCTCCAAACTCCATGACAGAGATTCTCACGTACCGTCCTCCAGAACCAAACCCATCTGTTCTACCGGAGATAAGTGATGTCCTTCCCTCTCTCTGCACCATGTCACCTAACATTGTTATTGTTGGGGATATAAATATCCATATCACTGTGGGTTTACAGCAGATTTCCTGAGTGCCTTTGGGCAGCAGCGGCAGCAGCATTAGCAGCAGCAGCAGCATTAGCAGCAGCAGCAGCAGCAGCAGCAGGTTGAGGTTCCTACCCACGCCAAGGGACACACTCTGGATCTGGTTCTACTGACTCTGCTTCATCAGTAACTACAGGTCTATGGTGTTTTTATGAATTTTATGACTTATTATTGTTAGCTCTGTGATTCTTGGATGAAGAGAGCCTTACAAATAGAATGTTTATTATCATTATTATTATTATTAGGGCCCGAGCACTGACAGTGCGAAGGCCCTATTGTACCTGTAGGAATTTTTATCCTTCTTCCGACGTCTTTTTTCCCCCTAAAGTCACCAAATTTTGCACCAAGCCAGGCCTGGTGATAAATATGATATTTAATGGTTTGCATTAATGGGCGTGGCCTAACGGCTCAACAGCGCCCCCTTGAAAACTTTGTGCCTCAAGCCCCACAATACGGTTTGACGTACATGCACGAAAATCGGTACACACCTGTATCATGTCACTCACAACTAGAGTTGTCCCGATCCGATCACGTGATCGGAAATCGGGGCCGATCACGTGATTGCAGACTCGATCCGGACTCGGACGTTATGAGCCGATCAGGAATCGGATATATATATATATATATATATATATATATATATATATATATCAGGGTTTCTGTTGTCCGGTAATTGCCGAAGTCCGGTATTTTATAATCTCTCCGGTCAAAATGTCCGGTGAAAATACTCACTGGCGCCGACATCCACGTGTGCGTTGATTTATGGTTCCGCGTCGCACCGACGCAGAGTCTAAAGTGTAGGTTTCGCGGCGAGGCGCACCCTACGCCAGACCCTACGGCGTAGGCTCTGCGTTGGTGTGACGCAGAACCATAATTCCGGCTTAAAAGTAAACAACATGCGCCCAAGTACCCGTGCATGACAGGCAGACACACACGGGGAGAAGCGACAATTTCTTTAATTTTTTTTTTTTTTTTAAACTTTATCCTTATGAACGCAATTGATATATACGGTAGTCCAACTTTCCTTATTTTAATCAGAACACTTTCTTTTTTCCTCTTCGGCGTGGAGTAGTGGGCTTGGAGCGGCAGCCATCGGTTAGTTTTTTCTTGTTAGATCCGAGGCTTTGCGTAGATGGTGGCTTCCGCAACTTTCAGGCGCTTTTTCTGCGCAAGCAAGCTTTATAGATGAGGCCCCAGGACTGAAGCGGAGCTGCGGCGCCGACATTATGGTTCCGCGTCGCGGAAGGCTCTGCGTTGGTGTGACGCGGGACCATAAATCAACGCACACGTGGAGTACTGGGCTCGGAGCGGCAGCATACACCGCATGCGCGCAGAGCACGCCTGTTTGTTTTGAAGCTGAAGCAGCCCTATGCTAAAAAAAAAAAAAAAGAAAAAGAAAATAACATTTTTTTATACTGACTTAAGAATGTTCAAGCTGCCTACCTCCTATGTGCTCAGTTTACAGTACACATGTTAACATATAATAAAAGGGTCATCCTGCATAATTTTCTTTTCTCTTCTTCATTTTTTATTGTTTTATAAAAGTATCGGATCGGGACTCGGTATCGGCAAGTCCTCAAAATCAAAGGACTCGGACTCGGACTCGGGGGCAAAAAAACCTGATCGGGACATCCCTACTCACAACTTAAAGAAAAGTCTCTTGGAGCCATGGCCCAAACCCAACAGGAAGTCGGCCATTTTGTATTAATCTTGTAATTTTGGCGAAATTTATGCCATTCCTTCGGCAGTTAATTCAGCCCGAACTGTAACGTGCACCCAGGTGTGTTATACATCAAAATGTGCGTCTCCATCCTCCGACTACACGCATTACTTTTCTCTTTCAAAAGCGTTACCGTGGCGACGCTAGACTCCAAAAAGCGCGCCCACACTTCATCTGATTGGTCCATATTTGATAGTTCCTACTTTCTGCTATAACTTTTGAATGGTTTGATATAAAGAGTCGTGGTGGAGTCATCGGACTCGGTATTGAGTCCTTGATCTTTATGGGTGCTTGCAGCTTTAATTATTATCATCATCATCATTATTATTATTAGCCAACGCTGCTTACGTTTCCCCGTCCAGTCCGTCCTCTCTCTCCGTGATGGTGACGGTCTGGTTGAAGACGGCGTCCTGGAACACGTTTCCCTGTAAGGAGAGGAGAGATGAGGACCAGGACCAGGACTGGGACTGGGACCTGGACCAGGACCAGGACCAGGACCAGGACCCGCCATGTAGCACCTATAATGTAATAAATTCCTATAATGTAATAAAATATCCTGACTGATATTGTAATAACATTTTTACTGATAATGTAAAACCTTATTACATTATTGGGAATTTATTACATGGAACTCAAAGTCTGTAATTTAACCCAATAATCATTCTGGTGTTTCAAATCCAGATTATAAAACATTCTTAGATACTTAAAACACAAAATGTAGAACTCTGGACTGAAAATGAACAAATATATTACATTATTTGTCAAGTATTAAATTATCAGTTTTGGAGAAAAAAAAAAAGACCCACCTGAAAATGTAATAAATTTCCAATAATGTAATAAGGTATTACATTATCGGTAAAAATGTTATTACAATATCCGTCAGGATATTTTATTACATAATTGGTGAAATTATTACATTGAGTTTTATTACATTTTCGAATGAGTGCAAATTTTATTAAATTTTCAGGAAATTATTACATTATAAGAAATTATTACAATATAGGAAATTACATTATAGGAAATGATTACATTAAAGGAGCTACAGTCCTTTTTTTATGAAAAAAATACTGAATTAATACTGTAATTATGTGAATCTTGTAAAGCTGACTTTATTTCTCTAATAAAAACTTTAATAACAGAACCAGAACCCCCTCTTACACTAGCGTCCCGGTAGTTGAGGTTGACCACCAGGCCGAAAGGGCCGGTCCCCCATGAACCGACATTTTTCGACATTTCAACATTTTCCTCAAAATTCCGACTTTTTCCTCAAAACTCTGACATTTTCCTCAAAATTCCGACTTTTATCTCAAAATTTCGACTTTTTCCTCAAAACTCCGACATTTTTCTCAAAATTGCGACTTTTTTCCTCAAAATTCCGACTTTTTCCTCAAAATTTCAACTTTTTTCTCGACTTTTTCCTCAAAATTTTGACGTTTTCCTCAAAATTTCAACTTTTCTCGACATTTTCCTCAAAATTCCGACTTTTTTCTCAAAATTCCGACTTTTTCCCTCAAAATTTCAACCTTTTCATCAAAATTTCCTCAAAATTCCGACTTTTTTCCTCAAAATTTCAACTTTTTCCTCAAAGTTTCAACTTTTTCCTCAAAGTTTCAACTTTTTTCTCGACTCTTTCCTCAAAATTTCAACTGTTTTCTCGACATGTCCCTCAAAATTCCGACTTTTTTCTCAAAATTCCGACTTTTTTCTCAAAATTCCAACTTTTTTCCTCAAAATTCCAACTTTTTTCTCAAAATTCCAACTTTTTTCTCAAAATTCCAACTTTTTTTCTCAGAATTCTGACTTTTTTCTTCAAAATTTCAACTTTTTCCTCAAAATTTCGAATTTTTCTTTAAAATTCCGAACTTTTTTCCTCAAAATTCCGACTTTTTCCTCAAAATTTTGACTTTTTCCAGGACTTACGCTAGCATCCCGGTAGTTGAGGTTGACCACCAGGCCGAAAGGGCCGGTCCCCCATGAACCGACATTTTTCGACATTTCAACATTTTCCTCAAAATTCCGACTTTTTCCTCAAAATTTCAACTTTTTTCTCGACTTTTTCCTAAAAATTTTGACGTTTTCCTCAAAATTTCAACTTTTCTCGACATTTTCCTCAAAATTCCGACTTTTTTCTCACAATTCCGACTTTTTCCCTCAAAATTTCAACCTTTTCATCAAAATTTCCTCAAAATTCCGACTTTTTTCCTCAAAATTTCAACTTTTTCCTCAAAATTTCAACTTTTTCCTCAAAATTTCAACTTTTTCCTCAAAATTTCAACTGTTTTCTCGACATGTCCCTAAAAATTCCGACTTTTTTCCTCAAAATTCCAACTTTTTTCTCAAAATTCCAACTTTTTTCTCAAAATTCCAACTTTTTTTCTCAGAATTCCAACTTTTTTTCTCAGAATTCCAACTTTTTTTCTCAGAATTCCGACTTTTCCTCAAAGTTTCTACTTTTTCCCCAAATTTCGAATTTTTCTTCAAAATTCCGACTTTTTCCTCAAAACTCCGACATTTTCCTCAAAATTCCGACTTTTTCCTCAAAACTCCGACATTTTTCTCAAAATTGCGACTTTTTTCCTCAAAATTTTGACGTTTTCCTCAAAATTTCAACTTTTCTCGACATTGACATTTTCCTCAAAATTCCGACTTTTTTCTCAAAATTCCGACTTTTTCCTTCAAAATTTCAACCTTTTCATCAAAATTTCCTCAAAATTCCAACTTTTTTCCTCAAAATTTCAACTCTTTCCTCAAAATTTCAACTGTTTTCTCGACATGTCCCTCAAAATTCCGACTTTTTTCTCAAAATTCCGACTTTTTTCTCAAAATTCCAACTTTTTTCCTCAAAATTCCAACTTTTTTCTCAAAATTCCAACTTTTTTCTCAAAATTCCAACTTTTTTTCTCAGAATTCCAACTTTTTTCCTCAAAATTTCAACTTTTTCCTCAAAGTTTCAACTTTTTCCTCAAAATTTCGAATCTTTTCCTCAAAATTCCGACTTTTTCCTCAAAATTTTGACTTTTTCCAGGACTTACGCTAGCATCCCGGTAGTTGAGGTTGACCACCAGGCCGAAGGGCCGGCCCCCCATGAACCAGAACCCCCCCAGAACCAGAACTCACGCTAGCGTCCCGGTAGTTGAGGTTGACCACCAGGCCGAAGGGCCGGCCCCCCATGAACCAGAACCCCCCCAGATCCAGAACCAGGACCAGGACCCCCCCCCAGAACTCACGCTAGCGTCCCGGTAGTTGAGGTTGACCACCAGGCCGAAGGGCCGGCCTCCCATGGGCTCGGCCGGGATGAAGGAATACTCGAAGGACGCCTGGCGGGACGGGGGGACCAGAGTCCCCAGCTGCAGCGCCGTGAAGTTCTGGATGTAGAACTGGTAGTCCTGCAGGGACAGGGACGGGGTCAGAACCGGGACCAGAACCAGGACCAGAACCCCACCGAACCGGGTCTTACCTGCGGGTACCGGAACGAGGCGTCCAGAGACTCCACCAGGAAGTTCTCCGCTCCCTTGTTGGTGAAACCCAGCAGGAACTTGACGATGTTGTTGGCCGGGAAGTCTGGGGGGACAGGAGGACCGGCAGAGACCGGCAGAGACCGTTAGAGACCAGAACCGGACCTGGGGTCCCCCAGAGACCAGCAGAACCGGAGCAGAACCGGAGCAGGAACTACCCACCTTCTCCCTTGACGAACAGGATGGTGGTGTCAGCGTTGGGCGACGCCTTCACCTCCCCCACCAGAGAGTCCTCGTCCTCCTTCTCCTCCATCTGGAACACAGAGGACACGGAGGAAAGTCTTTTAAACCCTCTAAAAACATTTAAAAGCCTGTAAAAGTCTGTAAAAGCCTGTAAAAGTCCGTAAAAGCCTCTCCCCTCCTCCGGGGCGGGCCCACCTCCCCTCCTCCGGGGCGGGCCCACCTCCCCTCCTCCGGGGCGGGCCCACCTCCCCTCCTCCGGGGCGGGCCCACCTCCCCTCCTCCGGGGCGGGCCCACCTCCCCTCCTCCGGGGCGGGCCCACCTCCCCTCCTCCGGGGCGGGCCCACCTCCCCTCCTCCGGGGCGGGCCCACCTCCCCTCCTCCGGGGCGGGCCCACCTCCCCTCCTCCGGGGCGGGCCCACCTCCCCTCCTCGGGGTGGGCCCACCTCCCCTCCTCCGGGGTGGGCCCACCTCCCCTCCTCCGGGGTGGGCCCACCTCCCCTCCTCCGGGGCGTCAGCAGCCCCTCGGACGGCAGTTCCTCTGGAACGCACGGTGTTTCTCAAAGCGTTCCCGCGAGGGAGCCGCGGTGAGAGGACCGACACATTCGGCCACTGCGTCATTGGGCGCACCGCACAGTTTGGAAACAAAATAACACGTTTATATGCGCCTAATGGTCACGAAAATACGGTAATTACCATGGATACAGGGATAACCCCGTTACCATGGATACAGGGATAACCCCGTTACCATGGATACAGGGATAACCCTGTTAGCTCACGCATGGAAACACATTATTCCCAATGTTTCAGGAACCGGAATATTGACCTTAACCCCAATTTAGACTGATGGGAACGTAGTCTCCGTCTCACCGCGGCCTCACGGTCTCTAAAATAGGGCTGGGGATCGATTCAAATGTCAAGAATCGATTCGATTCCGATTCTTAAGATTCAGAATCGATTATCACGATCCGATATTGATTTGGGTTAGTGTTATTAAAACTGTTTTTTCAGCTGTTGCATGAATGATATGACTGTAGTTCTGCAACATATTAATACTAGTATTATATTGAGATTAAACAGCAAGTATTGCAGCTAATGATGCTGTAAGGACCAATCAGCTCCCAGAATGCTGATAGAACTGAAACAGAAACATCGTGGGGCAGAATTACCAAACAGATCCAGGAGGAAACAGAGACGGATGAAATCGCTTTTATTCTTTCCCCATTTATGAGAATTTGGTTTTTCACATTTATGCAAATGTAACCCCAAGACAGTTTATAAAGCAAAGAAATTTAGACAATTTATGCAATTATAACTGAAAACTTTAATGTTTTCATACCTTTAAACATATTTAAAGGCAAAAACATGGAACCAGTTATTCTCCTGTCCAACAAAATAATCCTTTTTTGGACAAAAACTAAAAAGTACCAAAAGTTGTAATGATGAATTTTTTTTTTTTATTTTTTATTTTTTTTTTTTAAATCGATCTTTAGACATATGAATCGATTTTTAGGAATTAATATGAGAATCGATTTAAAATGGGAGAATCGATTTTTCCAACACAGGCCTACTATAAAAGCCCCTAAAAAGCAGCTTAGACGGATCTTCAGGGTCAAACAGGAGAGACCAGGTGAGCCTGACATACTTAGACCCCCAGAGACAGAACCCCAGAGTCTCCTCGTCCTCCACCTGGTCCCACCGGGCCCCCAGAGACCCAGGACCAGGACCAGGACCAGGACCAGGACCAGGACCTGGACCCCCCCCAGACTCTCACCAGCTCGGCCGTCTCCTCGTCCTCCACCTCGGCCTCGTCGTCCTCGTCCTCCGCCGTCACGTCGTCCACCACGTCCTCGTCCACCGTCTCCTCGTCCTCCGTCAGGTCCTGGTCCTGGTTCTGGGCCCCGACCAGCGGCCCTGGGGTCAGAGGTCAGAGGTCAGACACAGTAGGGCTGGGCGATATAGGCCCTGTCCCAATCCCCCCATCTCCTACTTTTCATCCCTAGCCCTAAATGTTGTGTGTTCCCGTGAAGGTAGTGGTTCCCAATTCCTCTTTGCATGTAGTGGTAGTGGCTTAAACCAGGGCTAGTGTGTATCAATCTGGCCCTACAGAGCGAGGGATTTCAGATCCTCACTAGCTGACCAAGGGCTAGAGATTTGCAGACTGAATCAAACAAAAAAACATGGCGGACATTTCGCATTTTTAGTGAATAAAATCAATATTTTGAGTTAGTTTCTGCATAAAAATGCGTTTTGATTACATTTCTAGGGAGAAATATATATTTTACTTTCATAATATTCACTCAGTGAATATACATAATCACTTGCTTGCTCGTCGTTGCGAAAGTTTTTTCAAACCTCGCCAGAATAAAGGCTGATTTATGGTCCCGCGTTACACCAACGCAGAGCCTACGCCGTAGGTTACGCGGCGACGCGCGCCGTACCATACGCCGTAGGCTCTGCGTCGATTTGCAGTCGTTTACGTACCCGAACGTAAACCACGCAGTGACGTAGCAAGTGGTGTCCCAATCCCTAGGGAACATTACAAGGGCCCTACTCATTTTTAGGGCTAGTGGTAGAAAGTAGGGGATGTATTGGGATTGGCCCATAATCTACTCGATGTATCTCGGCTTCTACTCTGTGCTCTATATCGTGAATATTCCAGTATACTAGGGCTGGGCGATATATCCAGATTTTAATGTATATCGATATATTTTCAAACGCGATATGGTACGAGACAATATCGTTTATATCGATTTAAAAAAAAAAAAAATAATAATAATTTTGATATAGCTTATTTTGTGATAAATTGACTTGAATGTTTTATTTGAGATTGTCACAAATGTTTTGTTATTTGCACAACTGTCAACCTCAGTGGAAAAGTCTGCCTGTTACTGTCTACATTGTATTAATTACAGTGTATTTTAATTTAATTGTTATGCAGGAAAGGGATATTTGTTTTATTTTATTCAAGAAGCATTTTTATTCTATATATGCAGGCAGTTTATTTTTATTTCATTTGTTTTATACATGTTGATATTGTGCAGACCTCTGTTAATAAAGGAACCTGTGTGACATCTCACTCTCTCGTCTCTCCTCAGAGATAAAACAAGCGCACTGTTACGTACCGTATTTTCACGACCACACGGTCTACGCGCACATATGGCGCCGCCTTACAACAACACCCACACAAGCATACAAGTGTGCGTATTAAAATACAGCAGGAGCAAAACTGAGTTTGATTGTGCTTTATTTAAGTCTGTTTTACAATCATTATTACATTAATCAAACCTATCGAAGTCCAGCGGTTGGAGTTCCTTCGTCAGACTCCCAGAATAACAGCAAGCGCAGCGTACGGCTGGGCGATATATCGAGGATAGCCGATGTATCTCGGCTTCTACTCTGTGCGATGTACAAAATGACTCTATCGTGCATATTCGAATATAAATTTTCACGCATTTTGCTTTTAACTGCGGGCATTAAATGACAGACTTTTCTCGCTCTCTCGTCTCGTCTCTCCTTCTCTGAGACATAAAACAAGTGCACCCTGTTACACATGTCAGTCACGTGCTGTCGTGTGTGCGTTATCATTGGCCCCCGACCAGCTGCTGGTGTCGGCGCTGCTGTCCGGGACCGCCGCTCACTTCCCCGCTTTAACTTCACTTTAACTTTCCTAAACTCGGCCTGTTTGCGCCGTGAGCTCATCTGCGCGGTTTTTACGTGCGGCGGACTCTTTTCAAAGCTAACCGGTTTAGTAAAGACGGGAGGGGATGTTTTCTCCTCGCACGGCTCCGGAGAACTGAGGAGCCGCTTAGCGCGACACGCGCAGTACGGCTGCAACGATTTGTCTACGTTGTCGACAAAAATCGATAATCAAAATTGTCGACAATGAATTACATTGTCGACAATTGTCGCAAGACGTGTTTTTCCAACGGAGTGAGGCGTCTCACTTCAATACGTTCTCTCCCGAGAGTCGCGCATGCGCGGTAGCGTCTCTGCCGAGCGGTAGCGGGTAAACAGAATGACGGCGTCCCGTCCTGTAGCAGCTGCATGTAACAAAACTTCTAAAGTTTTGGAGCCTTTTAGCCTCGATATGGTAAATAAAAAGATTACTTGCAAGGTTTGCAAAGCAGACCTTGCTTATCACGGGAGCACGTTGGTAATAACGAGCATTTGAAGAGAAAGCACGTCGGGTCTGGGTGACGAGTTTCAACAATACACCAGTTTTAAATAGGACATTTTATTAACTTTTTGTATGAACAGCGGCAAAGTTGAATAAAATATCTACAGGACTGTCTCAGAAAATTACAATATTGTGTTCTTTATTTCCTTATTTTCTGTAATGCAATTAAAAAAACAAAAATGTCATACATTCTGGATTCATTACAAATCAACTGAAATATTGGAAGCCTTTTATTATTTTAATATAGCTGATTATGGTTTACAGTTTAAGATTAAGGCTACGTTCACACTGCAGTCCTTAATGCTCAATTCCGATTTTTTCCCATATCCGATTTTTTTGTGTGGCTGTTCACATTATCTTTTAAAATGTGTCCTATATCCGACTCGAGTGTGAACGCATCGCGGCCTGAAGTGACCCGCATGCGCAGAGGCGTGTGGTGATGACAATGATGGATTTGCGTCCAACAGGTGCCTATGAACTGCCAATTATCCATCAAGCTCCACAATTATCATGTTAACATTAAATCAGATAGATTTGTCAAGGACGTTTCTCTTGCATCTTTATCATTGTGCGGGCATGAATTCTCAGAGTTTTGCGGGAGCGGGCGGGAGCGGAACACTAATGGTCAGAAATGCAGCAGGAGCGGACGGGAGCGGATGAAAACACTGCGGGCGCGGGCGGTAATGGTCAGAAATGCAGCGGGAGCGGGATGAAGAAAACAGTCCCGCTATAGCAGGGCTCTAGCTCCCTCCCCGGAGTGTCAGCTCTGCTCTCCGGCGTTCAGCTGGGTTTATCACCTAACACACGGTCCAGCTCGCTGTAAAACGGGCAGGTTATGCGACCACGACCGCTTCCTGATTTGAATCCTTAGCTTTTTTATTTAGTAATATGCTTAAATTCAGCGGGTTGTCTCGTCTGATCTGAGGTCGTATAAAGAGGTGAGCGGTGGGGAGGGGAGGAGGAGAGGCGGAGGCGGCCCGAGGGACCCCTGCCGTCTCCCGTGTCTCCCCCGCGGCTCGGGGCTCTGCGTGTGACGTCAAAGTCGCATTAATTCCGACCTGCCTGTTCACACTGCGGTCGCATTGCAAAACATCAGACCTGTATCCGATTTAGAACCACATATGGAAGCGACCTGAATCTGATTTGAAAAGATCAGATTCCATGTGACTTGTGCTGTTCACACTGTCATAAACAAATCACATCTGAGTCACATATGAGCAAAAAATCGGATTTGGGTCACTTGGGAACTGCAGTGTGAACGTAGTCTAAGATTCCCAGAATATTCTAATTTTTTGAGATAGGATATTTGAGTTTTCTTAAGCTGTAAACCATGATCAGCAATATTAAAATGATAAAAGGCTTACAATATTTCAGTTGATTTGTAATGAATCCAGAATGGATGACATTTCTGCATTACAGAAAATAAAGGACTTTATCACAATATTCTAATTTTCTGAGACAGTCCTGTATATTTCATTGAAGTTCCATCTTTCTCGTGTTTATTATCATTTGCCACATAATTAAAGCGACATACTAAATGTAAGAAAAAATTACTAATTATCCGATTAGTCGACTAATCGTTTCAATAGTCGGTGACTAGTCGACTATTAAAATAGTCGTTAGTTGCAGCCCTAACGCGCAGCTGAGCCTTTAGGCTGATTTATGGTTCCGCCGCGCGTTACACCAACGCAGAGCCTACAGCGTAAGTGCGCGTCGCGCGTACCCTACGCCGTAGGTTCTTCGTCGATTTAACGCGGAACCATAATTCAGGCTTTTCTCTTCCAGAACTGAGAAACGTCTCCGAGTGTTGCTTAAATGTGGCCACATGAAATCAATCACTATCATTGAAACAAAGTCAAACAAGACTATATGACGTCATATTTCTAACAATAAGTGAAAGTGATGCAAAGTAAAGGAGGAGAGGGGGAAACATTGCAGTCCCTGCACCTACAATTTAATATAAAGGTGCTCTAAGGGCCCTCCTGCTCAGAGCAGCTCATCCTGGTAAAACCTGGTAAAACCTGGTAAAACCTGGTAAAACCGGGACCAGAACATGTTCTTAGCAGATGTTCTTCAGAGAGATGCAACGTGCACTTTCTATTTTGAAATTACATTTTTTATGTTTGTGCCACTCACTGCTTAGTAACTGTTTAATAAATACAGTTTTGGTAAATTTGACTTAAGGCTGAATTATGCTTCTGCGTCAAAATGGCGCCGTGTCTACGGCGTGTGGTTTGGATCGACGCAGACGACACGCCGTCACCTGTGCCGTCTCTGACGTCACCTCCCGAAAATTGTAACTACGCGTCGAGGAGACGCAGACCACACGCAGACCGAGAGGGCTGTGATTGGTTCGTTTGAAAGCGAAGCATTTCCGGTTTCCGGTTTGAATCAGTAGTGAACTTCCAGGGCTCTTTTCTTTGTTTATATGTGATAAACTAGTTACTAGCTAACTAGTGGCCGCGAGGGGAACTGCACCGCAACCAAATGGAGAGACGGAGAAGTCTGAAGGATTCACGACGGCGTCACGGCTGCGTCGTGTGCTCTGCGTTGGTGTGACGCAGAAGCATAATTCAGCCTTTATTCCCCGTTTTTGCGTTTTTACGTTTAATGCGTCAACAAGCTGACCCCGCGCACGTAAAGAAGAAGAAAGAGGAGGAAGTGTTTGGTTTTAGTGACATCATGCTCAGACGGAGACACGTGTATCTCAGTGCTTAACTTTTTATTTTCAATCCACGCTATATTCTTGTGGTCCGTTCTCCTATATGTTCCCCCTCTAACCCGGTACATACATAGGTTCCTCTAAACTTCTGTTCCCGCTACAGTTTTAACTAAAAGAAAATGTGCTCCAATACAGCAGGTCTCATAGTTTTATTTTGATCACTGCCAAAACTCAAAATCTTAAAGACTTTAACTTAAAACTTAACTAGAAGTTAAAATGTGCTTGATACAAATGAATAACACCTAACCTTTTAAGTGATGTGTGTTGTCAGGTGTAATGGCATTTTTAGGTTAGAAATAAGAACATTTCTTGGTAAGATCCTTAGTGTTTTGAGTGAATCAGTGAATTTGGTCGACTGGTGTAAGTTCAGTTTTTAAATGCACAACCATGAACCTACTGGATTATATAATTTAGTCTTAGTGATGTCAATTAACATCTAACATTATAATTGCTCTTTAACTAAACAAAAATATGTTTTATCCGATTACTCCATTAATCGCTGGAATTTTCAGTAGAATACTGGATTACTAGAATATTGGATAGCTGCAGCGCTAATCGAGATATATAGCGTGTATCGTGACGTGGCCTAAAAATATGGAGATATTAATAAAAGGCCGTATTAGTATTATTATAATTATAATATTATTAATATTAAGGCTCTAGTTCTGAGGAAAACTGAGGAAAAAACTATTGAAGTGAAAGATTCCTCAGCTGATCCGGATTCAGACCAGAGACTTTATGAGATCTTTATTCTGATGTAGCCTTCTTATCTGGAGATGTTTTATTGATTATATCTTAATAACTTTTCTTTTAGGTTGACTATTTTACACCAGTCCAGGGACAGCAGATGCAAAACAGGCTTTTTGGCTAATTCTGGCATATTTTACATGTGTTTAAATGTATTATTAATGTGCATTGTCCCTGATAACTAAACCTTTAAATAAATAAATGTTTTATATAAAACCATCAACCTGCAGATGTAAATGAGCCTGTTTGGCTAAATCTGGCACATTTACATGACGGACTCAAGTGCTCGCGTTCATTAATGTGCGTTGTCCCTTTTAAATAAATAAATGAAATGAAGTACAATGTTGAGAAAAAAGTCGAAATGTCGAGAAAAAGAATATATCATATACAGGTAAAAGCCAGTAAATTAGAATATTTTGAAAAACTTGATTTATTTCAGTAATTGCAGTCAAAAGGTGTAACTTGTACATTATATGTATTCATTGCACACAGACTGATGCATTCAAATGTTTATTTCATTTATTTTTGATGATTAGAAGTGGCAACAAATGAAAATCCAAAATTCCGTGTGTCACAAAATGAGAATATTGTGTACGAGTTACATTTTGAAGAAACCTGGTGCCACAAACTAATCAGCTGATTAACTCAAAACACCTGCAAAGTACTTTAAATGGTCTCTCAGTCCAGTTCTGAAGCCTACACAAACATGGGGAAGACTTCAGGTTTGACAGCTGTCCAAAAGGCCATCGACACATTGAACAAGGAGGGCAAGACACAAAGGTTATTGCTGAAGAGGCTGCTGTTCTCAGAGCCCTGTGTCCAAACACATTCATGGAGAGGAAAGGGAAGGAAAAACTGTGGTAAGAAAAAGTGTACAAGCGATAGGGATCACCGCGCCCTGGTCAAGATTGTGAAAAAACCCCATTCAAAAATGTGGGGGAGATTCACCAGGAGTGGAACAGCTGCTGGAGTCAGTGATCAAGATCCACCACCAAGAGACGCTTGAAAGACACGGGTTTCAACTGCTGCATACCTCGTGTCAAGCCACTGCTGACCAAGAAACAGCGCAAAAGCGTCTCACCTGGGCTAAGGAAAAAACTGCTGGACTGCTGCTGAGTGGTCCAAAGTCATGTTTTCTGACGGAAGCATTTCCTCTGGAAATCAATGTCCCAGAGTCTGGAGGAGGACAGGAGAGGCACAGGATCCACGTTGCCTGAAGTCTAGTGTAAAGTTTCCACCATCAGTGATGGTTTGGGGTGCCATGTCATCTGCTGGTGTCGGTCCACTCTGTTTCCTGAGATCCAGCGTCAACGCAGCAGTCTACCAGCAGGTTTTAGAGCAGGGATTCTTAACCTTTCTGACCTTGGGGCCCAATTTTTTCAGTACAGAGTGGCCTGGGGCCCGTTAAATATTAACACTGTATAGCAGGGGTATTCAACTTTAAGAGGTCCATTTAGAGATAATTTACTCAAGCGAAGGTCCAGAACATCATAATAATATATATATATATATATATACATATATATATATATATATATATATTCAAGTAGCCTCATAGTTGTATCAACATCTGCATCTGACTGTTATATTAAAAAAGTACATATTTGCCACTTAACATGTGTAACTTCAATTACACATATTTTTTTCTCTTAAAAATAAAATAGATTTTATTTTATTTTTCAAATGCTATCTTATTTTATTTCTTTACCAGCAGTTTGAATTTCCCCTTTTCTTTGTTAATTGTCTCAACACATTTTATAATAAATGAATATAAACACATCTTAACAATTGAACAGTTTTGCAGTTTTTCTTTCTTCCCCTCTTATAATCTTATGCCCCCACTTTCTGTCGTTCAGTGAGAGAACTGAGCTCTAATTTCTCCTGCCAGGACTTTAAATCTGGGCTGCATGGTGTCAGGTTCTCATATGCATGTGGAGGTGCTCATTGATGAGCCTGGAACGATATTTAGTTTTATTTAGCTTCTCATCTCTGTAAGAGTCAAGCTAATTACTTACTAAGTAACTTACTAAGTTTTATTTACATTAATAAGTTGTCAGGACTGCGCGTGTCGGATTTAATCCGAGCCTGATCAGCTGAGACGGACAGAACCCGCAGCTCTCTGGCCGCTGCAGCCGAGTCACTTTCCGATGCTTTTGCGAGCCCGAACAACAGTCCAGTCCAGCAGACACATCTACATGTACAATCCTTCAGCAGTAACGACGGAGCCCACCGCCCGAGCGGCACCGACCTCCCCGGCTGCGGGGACGCGTTGGGATAAATGATCACGCCGCGCTCGCTCGCTCTGGGCGCAGACCCAAGTAATCGATCCCTGATCCTGGCAGATCTAAACCTACTCTGTGCAAAATGAAGGATTTTCTCTATAAATACACACCATTTCTCTTACTATTACACGTACAGCTAGCTGAGTGTCTTCTTCTCCTCATTTGGTTGGGAGTTGCTATGCAGTCCCGCGGCCCTCGCGGCCCACTGGTACAAAACTGAATTTTTTTTCGCGGCCCACTAGATGGCGCTCGCAGCCCAAGTGTGGGCCGCGGCCCTATGGTTAAGAATCACTGATTTAGAGCACTTCATGCTTCCTGCTGCTGACCTGCTCTATGGAGATGGACATTTCAAGTTCCAACAGGACTTGGCGCCTGCACACAGTGCAAAATCTACCCGTGCCTGGTTTACGGACCATGGTATTTCTGTTCTGAATGGGCCAGCCAACTCCCCTGACCTTAGCCCCATAGATATCTGTGGGGTATTGTGAAAAGGAAGATGCAGAATGCCAGAAGAGTTGAAGGCCACTATCAGAGCAACCTGGGCTCTCATAACACCTGAGCAGTGCCAGAAACTCATCCACTCCCTGCCACGCCGCATTAATGCAGTAATGGAGGCAAAAGGAGCTCCAACCAAGTATTGAGTATTGTACATGCTCATATTTTTCATTTTCATACTTTTCAGTTGGCCAACATTTCTAAAAATCCCTTTTTTGTATTTGCCTTAAGTAATATTCTAATTTTGTGACGCACGGAATTTTGGATTTTCATTTGTTGCCACTTTCAAATCATCACAATTGAATGAAATAAACATTTGAATGCATGAGTCTGTGTGCAATGAATACATATAATGTACAAGTTACACCTTTTGACTGCAATTACTGAAATAAATCAAGTTTTTCAAAATATTCTAATTTACTGGCTTTTACCTGTATATATATCGGATATATGAATAACGATAAAGGGTACAATTTAATCATTAAGAAACAAACAAAAGATAAACAACTAAATAACAAACCAAGAATAATTTCAAGGAGACGCAAGACGATAAAATGTGTCAGTACATCCATTCAGTGGCGTCAATTCAGTCTCACTAAGGTACGGCAAGGTTACGAGTCTCAGAATTAACTAGAGTATCATCAACACGTCCAGCAAATACTAACACAGAAGTTTATGGAGCTGATCTGGAACTTTTTACAATACAGTCTCGCTCACTGCAAAAACTCCTAATCTTACCAGGAATATTTGTCTTATTTCTAGTTAGAATGTCTAATTTTTAGTCAAAAAATCTCATTAAACTTAAAACAAGATTCATCACCAGAAAAATAACTTGTTATTTGACCATTTTCACCTGTTTCAAGTAGATTTTCACTTGAAATAAGTAGAAAAATCTACCAGTGGAACAAGATTTATCTTCTTATTACAAGAAAAACAATCTTGTTCCACTGGCAGATTTTTCTACTTATTTTAAGTGAAAATCTACTTGAAACAGGAGATTTCTTGACTAAAAATGAGACATTTTAACTAGAAATAAGACAAATATTCTTGTTAAGATTTTGAGTTTTTACAGTGTAAAATAACTAGTGAAATCGATCATGTTGTTCTGATTTGCATTTGTAGTTACTCTATATGTATTAAGTAATAGAATAATCAACAGAGTAATTCCATAAATGTATTAAAAAAACAAACATTTACATTTCCCCTTGAAGCCGAGGTGGCGGCTGCAGGACCTTCAGACCCGACTGACGCCCCCGACTCCATTACTTACAGGATTGTCTCAGAAAATTAGAATATTGTGATAAAGTCCTTTATTTTCTGTAATGCAATTAAAAAAACAAAAATGTCATCCATTCTGGATTCATTACAAATCAACTGGAATATTGCAAGCCTTTTATTATTTTAATATTGCTGATTATGGTTTACAGTTTAAGATTAAGATTCCCAGAATATTCTAATTTTTTGAGATAGGATATTTGAGTTTTCTTAAACTGTAAACCATGATCAGCAATATTAAAATAATAAAAGGCTTGCAATATTTCAGTTGATTTGTAATGAATCCAGAATGGATGACATTTTTTTTTTTTTTTTTAAATTGCATTATAGAAAATTATTAGAACAATATTCTAATTTTCTGAGACAGTCCTGTAGATCAGAGCAGTTCCATTTACAAAACTAAAATTAAGTTTCAGACATCCTTTAAAACCTGGTACAGAGAAACATTTTTTTGCTAAATGGGAACATGAATTCCATAGTTTGACCCCCTGTAATAATATATAATAATAATGTAATATAATGTAATATAATATATATATATATATATATATACACACACACCGGTATATATATATAATGTAATAACATAACAATAATGTAATATATAATAATAATAAAAATGTAATATATATATATATATATAATAATGTAATAATATATAATAACAAAAAAATATATAATACAATATATAATCATAATAATGTAATAATATATAATAATAATCTTAATAATAATGTAATAATAATCATAACAATAATGTAATAATATATAATAATAATCATAATAATGTAATAATATATTATAATAATAATAATATATAATAATAATAATGTAATAATATATAATAATGATATTATAATAATAATAATAATAATGTAATATATAACATATAATAATAATGTAATATATAACATATAATAATAATGTAATATATAACATATAATAATAATGTAATATATAACATATAATAATAATAATGTAATAATAATGATAATAATACTAATAATGTAATAATAATAATGTAATAAACTATATTATGTTGTTATGCATTATTGCATATTTACCCTGGTTGTAACACATTTACATTTACATGACGGACTCACGTTCATTAATGTGTTTTCCCTTTGAAATTAAATAATTAATAAATAAATAAATAAAACCCGGTTCTGGTCCAGATCTGACCTGGTTCTGACCCAGTTCCGCTTCCGCTTGACTATTTATGGTTCCGCGTTACACCGACGCAGAGCCTTCTGCGTAGTTGCGCGTCGACGCGTAACATACGCCGTAGCCTCTGCGTCGGTGTAACGCGGAACCGTGAATCAGCGTTAGCCACTAAAGACACGTCAGTCTAAACAAACCCGCTCTTTTTCTCCTCCAGAACCAGAACTACCCGGTAAAACTAGCAGGTTCTGGTCGGAACCGGGCCGGGGGTCCGGTACCAGCCGGTACCGGGTCCGTGACCCGGTTCCGAGTCCCAGAACCAGCACCTTTGTCCCGTTTTAGCATTAGCAGCGTTAGCAGCAGCAGCTAAACC
Source organism: Cololabis saira (assembly GCF_033807715.1). Classification (NCBI taxonomy): domain Eukaryota; kingdom Metazoa; phylum Chordata; class Actinopteri; order Beloniformes; family Belonidae; genus Cololabis; species Cololabis saira. The sequence continues at coordinate 37,478,872 of NC_084608.1, forward strand.
GGGTCGGAACCGAGCCCCCCGAACCCACCTCTGGTCAGCAGGCTCGCCGGGAAGCTCAGCAGCAGAACCAGCAGCATTCTGGGCAGGAACCGCATGGTTCTGGCTCGGTTCTGGTCGGTTCCGCTCGGTTCTGGTCCAAATCTGTTAGCAGCTACTGCAGCGTGTTCCTGCTGGGGCTCCTGCGCATGCGCTCTGCGGCGGAGGCGCAGGTGTCGCGGAGGGTTTTGTCAACCTGCTGCTGCTGTGTCTCCTGCGCATGCGCTGATACAAATATCTAAAAAATAAAAAAATTAAATTAAAATTAAAATAAAATAAAATAATTAAGGCGACTTTTTCACATGAGATTTTTATGTAGATCAAGAAAGACTAGTCTTTATATAAACTACTACATTTTTAGTATGTACAGAATTCATTTACAAGTAAAATCAACTTAATTTTTTTATGTATTTTTTTATTTTTATTCCTTTCTTTTATTTTTTTTCTCTCTTTTTTCCTTCATTTGTTTTTTTCTTTTTTGTCTTTATTTTCCTTTTTCTGAATTTTTTTCCTTTTATTTATTTTTGTCTCCTGCGCATGCGCTCTGCGGCGGAGACGCAGGTGTCGCGGCGGATTTTGTCAACCCTTCACAAACGTCGCCCTTCCGGTCGCTCAGAAACCTCGCGGTTAAAGATTGACATGGTAAAAAAAAACTATGATGATGTTGAATGTGATCGATTTCAATATTATGAATGATGTCTTGAAACTTAAATGGTTAAAATCTTTCCTTACAAATAGACATTCCTTCTGGTTTATTGTTCCTAATATGATTTTCCAAACAATGGGTGGAATAGACTTTCTTCTACACTGTGACTTTGATTGTAACTAATCACCTTTTAAACTCTCTGCTTTCCATCAGCAAGTCCTTCTCTATTGGAAATTGATTTATAGTAATAATAATTTTACACAACACACCTGTATGGAAAACAGGAACATTTTGCTCAGTAGAAAATCTGTTTTATAGAGGATTGGAAATCAAAGGGAGTCTGGGCTGTTGCAGTTTCTGGATGATACTGGGAATGTGTTACAGTTATAACACAGTATGTTTCAATAAAATAAAAAATAAAAGAAAAACAACTCTGTTCTATGGTTTTATTTAAATTACTGCATAAAGCTCTGGGGAAATACATATAAAAGTACTTTAGAACCAGAATTCATTCTCCAAAAAAGAGAATTCTGCACAATGTTATCTAGAACACTTCAATCCATTATTCATTAAATCAAAAATAATTAAATTGTTGGATATTGCAGAGTTAAGGACTGCACAAATAAAATAATATACAAAAGCAGAAATAAATCTTTACCCGGACAAATACAGCAAATGTTTCAGGAAAGACCGGGGAGATATGAATTAAGGGAATTAATTAATTTTAAATTACAGTCATGTAGAATTTATATCGTTTATTTATAATGTTCAGGTGTAATATTGTAATGAAGTGCTGTAATATTTTTATAATGTAATAAGTATATTTTTTGAGAAAGTAAAGCTTGCTGTTATATTTATTTATATTTATTTTGTATTCGAGCAAAATTGAAAAAGAAACAAGCGTTAGGACCTCATGAAAGTTTATTTCCATTTGATTTGTTTAATGACTGTTTATTTGTATCCTTTTCTGATGTTTTGTGTAATTGTTTTTCTTTTTTATTTAATATATGGTAATCGAAATAAATATTTCAATCAATCAACCAACCTGCTGCTTGTGTCTCCTGCGCATGCGCTCTGCGGCGGAGACGCAGGTGTCGCGGAGGATTTTGTCAAACCTTCACAAACGTCGCCCTTCCGGTCGCTCAGAAACCTCCTGGAGGTTTATTAGTCGTGTTTAAGATATATTAATATGTTATCTACCAAAAAGAGGAATAATATAAACGTTCACTGAGCGCGAACCTCGTTCTAAATGAGCTGAAATCGAGACGGACACGGGTTTAAACAGCACCCCGGAAGTGACTTGTGTGAATCGGTCACCCTGCAGAGAGCAGCTCTGGCCACCAGGGGGCGACAAACCGCCTCAGTGTTTAAACTAGAGCAGTTTCACCACCAGGGGGCGACAAACCGCCTCAGTGTTTAAACTAGAGGTCAATAAACTCATGATTCCTGTTAAAATCAGATTAATTACTGATAATCACGTGATTAATTAACAATAAACATTTTGTAAGTAAAGTTAAATTCTACACAGAGACTTTTAAATGCTGTTCAGGATCAGTCAACGATTTAGGTAAAACTTTATTAAACTACTAATTAATGTATGTTTTATATATATACATATACATACATACACACACACAGATATATATACATATATATGTGTGTGTATGTACATATATATGTATATATATATATATATATATATATATATATATATATATATATATATATATATATATATATATATAATACTTACACTATAAAATATGAAATATAATAGTTATATTATATTTATGATAGAGCTTACATCTGGTATTAAACAGGTTATTTTGTAAAAATGATATATATTTATACAAATTAGTGTATAGTATAAAAAGTAAATACAGACATATAATGTATGTTTAGTTGTGGAAAGGGGGTGGGATTAAATACATTTATACTTCCTCCCACTCCTTTTCCAACACTTGAAATATGTGTTTTGATGTTTTTTTTCTTTATTTGGTGGAATGAACCTGGATTAAGTTTCTTATCTTTTTTACATGTTCGAAATAAACAAAATAAACTAAACTGAACTAAAAACGGTGGTAGTTTAAACCAAGAGCCTGTCCGGACACTAATATATATCAGCGTATCATCAGCATAGCTGTGCTAGTTTACACTGCAAAAACACTTTTACCAGGAATATTTGTCTTATTTCTAGTTAAAATGTCTCATTTTAGTAAAAAAATCTCCTTACACTTAAAACAAGAGTCATTACCAGAAAAATAACTTGTTATTTGACAATTTTCACCTGTTTCAAGTAAATTTTCACTTGAAATAAGTAGAAAAATCTGCCAGTGGAACAAGATTTATCTTCTTATTACCAGCAAAAATAAGACTTTCTACTTATTTTAAGTGAAAATCTACTTGAAACAGGTGAAAATTGTTGTTTTTTCCAGTGATGAGTCTTATTTTAAGTGTAATATTGTAATATTCTTGTTAAGATTTTGAGTTTTTGCAGCATTGTTCTTTATAATGTAGATATTAAACAGCAGAGTTCCCAGGATGGAACCTTGGGGAACTCCACATGTGATTCTGCTCAGAAGTAAAGTGATACAAACTACTTCCTGTCCTCTAAGTTTGTTCTGAACCGGTTTATTACATATTAAGATGTTTTTTAGCAGAGCTCGGACTCTTCAGCTCCTAGAGAAACTTAAACATGTAATAAATAAAGAGGAAAAACCGTAAACGTGTAATAAATAAAGAGGAAAAACCGTAAACGTGTAATAAATAAAGAGGAGAAACCGTAAACGTGTAATAAATAAAGAGACGGAGGAAGATCCTGCCGGTCCTAGAGAAACCGTACAGATGTAATAAATAAAGAGACGGAGGAAGATCCTGCAGTCGCTCAGACATCTTTATTTTTCTCACACGAAACAACTTGATTCAAACATAAGTGAATTATTATCAGTGAAGAACAAACTTACAGGAGTGACATTAAAGACATTAAAGATCCTAAATGTGACGACACAAAACAGGTTTAGAACGTGACGTCGTTCGTTCGGTTAAATCGACTTTCACATGAAAACAAACGTTACACTGCAAAAACTCAAAATCTTAACAAGAATATTTGTCTTATTTCTAGATAAAATGTCTCATTTTAGTAAAAAAATCTCATTACACTTAAAACAAGACTCATCACTGGAAAAAACAACAATTTTCACCTGTTTCAAGTAGATTTTCACTTGAAATAAGTAGAAAAATCTGCCAGTGGGACAAGATTTATTTGCTTGTAATAAGAAGATAAATCTTGTTCCACTGGCAGATTTTTCTACTTATTTCAAGTGAAAATGTACTTGAAACAGGTGAAAATGGTCAAATAAAACAAAATTTTGTCGACATTTCAACTTTTTTCTCAAAATTTCAACTTTTTTTCTCGACATTTCAACTTTTTTTCTCAATATTTCGAGAAAAAAGTCGAAATTTTCACCTGTTTCAAGTAGATTTTCACTTAAAATAAGTAGAAAAATCTGCCAGTGGAACAAGATTTTTTTGCTTGTAATAAGAAGATAAATCTTGTTCCACTGGCAGATTTTTCTATTTATTTCAAGTGAAAATTTACTTGAAACAGGTGAAAATTGTCAAATAATAAATATTTTGACTAAAAATGAGACATTTTAACTAGAAATAAGACAAATATTCTTGTTAAGAATTTGAGTTTTTGCAGACTAGACCGGGTCGTCCGATTCAGTGTTGAGAAGAAAAGTTGGAGGTGAAACAGAAACACGAGCTAGTCGAGTTGAACCAACACGGAGCCTAGCGGCGCTGATCGGGTCTTTATTCACCGTTTAGCAGAAACACAACGATATTCCGGTTGTTCCTCGTTTCTCCGTCGTCCAGCCGACGCTTCAGACAAAGAAGAAAAGAAGAAAACTTTTTCTAACCGTGAAATTGTCCTTTTCTTTGTTTCTGAATTTAAAACTCCCTAAAAGCTAAACTATTTTTAATTTTGCTGCTTTTTTAACCTGTTTTTAATGTAGAACTTTGAGATTGTTTCAAATATAAAGTGCGTTATAAATAAAAATAATAATTATTATTATTATTATTATTATTAATAAACCCAGCGATAACTAAAATGCTAAACTATTTTGCTGCTTTTTTAACCTGTTTTTATTGTAGCACTTTGAGATTGTTTCAAATATAAAGTCCGTTATAAATAAAATGTAGACAACGATGGGAAGCCATAGTTTGTCAGTAGCTGGTGTGAAAATGTGGAATAGCCTAAACAATGAATTAAAGTTAGCAAGAAATTTAACTGTTTTCAAACATGAGTTAAAGAAGCTGTTATTGAAGGAATATCAAAACTAGGTACAGGAAGGCAATGTCTGGCTATGTGTACAAAACAATGGCAATGTGGGAAAATCAGCACTGGAACACCTGGCATGGAAACAAAACATGGAAACAAAACAAAGTGACTATAAAATGTGTGTGTGTGACATTGAGCTCTATCACAGCACAGCAGATATCACGACCAAGCAGAACATAAAATCAAGAATGGAGATTCTGAACTGGTCAGTAAATGCTATTGACAAGATCTTTTCTACACGGCGTGCTGGGACAAGGGAACCGGCCTGTCCAGATGGGACATTCTTGGCGGGATACACCATGGACAGTTGGACACAGTGGACACAGTAGTAAATCACAGGAACGGTGATCAGGATGAGTGGACTGGACACGTGTACAAACATACATGCTATCTGGACTGTGAAGGATGAAATTAGACAAATTGCTATGTGGTAAACTATGTATCTTACTGAATTCTGTTGTTGATGTGATCATGAATCGTACATAGAACGGGGCGGGACTTTGATAAGCGTCAGCTTCTCCCGTACCCTTTTCGTCATGTGCTGAGTATGCAATGTATAATGTTCTGGAGATGAAATGTGTCTATATAAACATGCCGAAATAAACGAAATAATAATTATTATTATTAAACCCAGCAAGCTAACTAAACCCAGCGAGCTAACTAAACCCAGCAGGCTAACTAAACCCAGCGAGCTAACTAAACCCAGGGAGCTAACTAAACCCAGGGAGCTAACTAAACTCAGGGAGCTAACTAAACCCAGGGAGCTAACTAAACCCAGGGAGCTAACTAAACCCAGGGAGCTAACTAAACTCAGGGAGCTAACTAAACCCAGCGAGCTAACTAAACTCAGGGAGCTAACTAAACACAGCGAGCTAACTAAACCCAGCGAGCTAACTAAACCCAGGGAGCTAACTAAACTCAGGGAGCTAACTAAACCCAGCGAGCTAACTAAACTCAAGGAGCTAACTAAACCCAGGGAGCTAATGATACCCAGGGAGCTAACTAAACCCAGGGAGCTAACTAAACCCAAGGAGCTAACTAAACCCAGGGAGCTAATGATACCCAGGGAGCTAACTAAACCCAGGGAGCTAACTAAACCCAAGGAGCTAACTAAACCGAGCGAGCTAACTAAAAAGCTAAACTATTTTTAATTTTGCTGCTTTTTTAACCTGTTTTTATTGTAAAACTTTGAGATTGTTTCAAATATAAAGTGCGTTATAAATTAAATGTATTATTATTATTATATTATTATTATATTATTAAACCAGTTAGCATAAATGCTGCTGTAGCTAGCTTAGCAAAACTTGAACATTAAAATTGTTATTCAAGTATAAAGACGTAAAAAATCTATAAAATTAGAAACATTTAATCTTATTTTTTAACAGAATTTTAGCTCAGCTAGCCTCGGCTAAATTCATATTAGCTGGGCTGATTTAGCTAGCCCGATAAACTGGAACGTTTTCAAGAAGAAAACGTTGGTGAATATAAAGCGCAACGTTAAAAAACTCATTAAAAGTGATAAATGTTCTTTACTCGCGTTTCAGCGTTTTCACTGGCGTCTGGAACAAACCAGTCGCGTTAGCGTTAGCTCGGCTACACCTGAGTTTCTTTCACTTTTCTTTTTAGCCTCGACATTTTGACTTTTTTCTCAAAATTTTGACTTTTTTCTTGAAATTTTGACTTTTTTTCTCAAGATTTCGACATTTTTCTTGACATTTCGACTTTTTTCTCAACATTTAGATTTTTTTCTTGACATTTCGACTTTTTTCTCGAAATTTTGACTTTTTTTTCGACATTTCGTTTTTTAGCCTCGACATTTTGACTTTTTTTCTCAAAATTTCCACTTTTTTCTCAACATTTCGACTTTTTTCTGGAAGTGCATAATGAAAAATAAATCTCCCCCCAGTTCTAACTAATATAGAAACATGCAAGATGTGTTTCTTCATTCTAATTCTGATACAAGACTTTTCATTTTTTGCGGCTCCAGACATATTAGTTTTTTGTGTTTTTTTTCCAATATGGATCTAAAACATTTTGGGTTGCCGACCGCTGGGTTAAATTGTTTTCTGACTAAACGGTGAAATAAAAGTTCCCATCATGCCCGGCTCGTCTCCGAGCTTCTATTTTCTCCTTCAGCTTCCGGAGAAAAAAGGAAACAAACCCTGAAATATAAAGAACATCAGCAGGTGCTTTGAAAACAAACACAGAGTGGCTTTTATTGTGAAAGTGTCCGGTCCTCCGGACTTCCTGCTTCCTGCCGGCCTCAGGCGCAGAACTCCACGTAGTTAGCGGGCAGCATGCCGGAGCGGCCGGTCCGCTGGACGGTCCCGAACATCCAGCCCTCGTCGATCGGCTGCACGTTCACGATGACGTCGCCGTCGCGGAACGAAACCTCGTCGTGATCCTGAGCCGCGTAGTCGTACAGAGCCCGGTACGCACGCTGGAGGAAACAGATTTATTATTAACAAACTAATCTGGAGAAACAATAAAGATTTATTATTAACAAACTAATCTGGAGAAACAATAAAGATTTATTATTCACAAACTAATCTGGAGAAACAATAAAGATTTATTATTAACAAACTAATCTGGAGAAACAATAAAGATTTATTATTAACAAACTAATCTGGAACGCCCGCTGGAAAACCAGGAAACGGGTTAGCGGTTAGCGGTGTGGGCTCGAGGGCAAGAAACTAATTCTGTAGCCGAACGAGAACACGAGAAAAACAGCAAGCTAACTAAACTCAGGGAGCTAACCGCGGGTCAAGTCACCATGCTAGCGGGTCGACCTACCATGCTAGTGTGCTAGTGGGCTAAACTACCATGCTAGCAGGCTAACCTACCATGCTAGCGGGCTAACCTACCATGCTAGTGGGCTAACCTACCATGCTAGCGGGCTAACCTACCATGCTAGCGGGTTAACCTACCATGCTAGCAGGCTAACCTACCATGCTAGCGGGCTAACCTACCATGCTAGCGGGCTAACCTACCATGCTAGCGGGCTAACCTACCATACTAGCGGGCTAACCTACCGTGCTAGCAGGCTAACCTACATTCTAGCAGGCTAACCTACCGTGCTAGCAGGCTAACCTACCATGCTAGCGGGCTAACCTACCATGCTAGTGGGCTAACCTACCATGTTTTTGAGAAATTTTGAGAAAAAAGTCGAAATTTTGAGAAAAAGTCGAAATCTTGAGAAAAAAGTCGAAATGTCGAGAAAAAAAGACAAAATCTTGAGAAAAAAGTTGATATTTTGAGAAAAAAAGTAATAATTTTGAGAAAAAAGTCGAGAAAATGGTAAAAATGTTGAGAAAAAAGTCGAGAAAAAAGTAAAAATTTTGAGAAAAAAGTTGAGAAAAAAGTCAAAATGTGGACAAGTAACTCCACTTCTCTGTCACTCCAAACCAAAGACTCTGGTTCATCTTGGAAGTAACTGGGAGTTACTCGTGTCATTTGTTGATGTTTTTTTCCAGGATTCTGATTGGCTAGCATGACTTTATCTAGCGGGCTAACCTACCATGCTAGCGGGCTAACCTACCGTGCTAGCGGGCTAGCCTACCATGCTAGCGGGCTAGCAGGCTAACCTACCATGCTAGCGGGCTAACCTACCATGCTAGCGGGCTAACCTACCCTGCTAGCGGGCTAACCTACCGTGCTAGCGGTAGCATGCTAACCTACCATACTCGGCGAGGTGACGGACCGGACCGAGCTCATGCTGGTCTGGTGCATGTAGCCGTGCTGGTTCTGGTTCTGGTTCTGGTTCTGCTGGACCTGGTGGGTGTAGGCGCCGGGCAGGACGGGAGCTGGAACAGGAGAAGAAGAGTCAGTCTGGACCAGAACCGGGTCAGAACCGGGTCAGGACCGGGTCAGAACCGGGTCAGAACCGGGTCAGAACCAGGGGTGGTGCCGGTACCAGGGGTGTCGGTACCAGGGGTGCCGGCGCTGCTGCGGTCCCACGGGTCCGAGGCCAGCGAGCTGACGGACTGAGGCCGGCTCTGGTTCTGGCTCAGCTGGGACGGGGGCCGGCTCGGCCGGCGGTCCCAGCGCTCTGATTGGTCGGCAGGAGGAGGCGGAACCGGGATCCAACCGGAACCAGAACCGGGTCCAGGACGAGAAGACAGAACCAGTCAGAGACAGAACCGGTACCGAGATCAGAGTGTTTTAAGGTGGAATTAGAGGGTTTTAAGGTGGAATTAGAGTGTTTTAAGGTGGAATCAGAGTGTTTTAAGGTGGAATTAGAGTGTTTTAAGGTGGAATTAGAGTGTTTAAGGTGGAATCAGAGTGTTTTAAGGTGGAATCAGAGTGTTTTAAGGTGGAATTAGAAGGTTTTAAGGTGGAATTAGAGGGTTTTAAGGTGGAATTAGAGTGTTTTAAGGTGGAATTAGAGGGTTTTAAGGTGGAATTAGAGTGTTTTAAGGTGGAATTAGAGGGTTTTAAGGTGGAATCAGAGTGTTTTAAGGTGGAATCAGAGGGTTTTAAGGTGGAATTAGAGTGTTTTAAGGTGGAATTAAAGTGTTTTAAGGTGGAATTAGAGTGTTTTAAGGTGGAATTAGAGAGTTTTAAGGTGGAATTATGGTTTTAAGGTGGAATTAGAGTGTTTTAAGGTGGAATTAGATTGTTTTAAGGTGGAATTAGATTGTTTTAAGGTGGAATTACTGTTTTAAGGTGGAATTAGAGTGTTTTAAGGTGGAATTAGAGAGTTTTAAGGTGGAATTAGAGTGTTTTAAGGTGGAATCAGAGTGTTTTAAGGTGGAATTAGAGTGTTTTAAGGTGGAATCAGAGTGTTTTAAGGTGGAATTAGAAGGTTTTAAGGTGGAATTAGAGGGTTTTAAGGTGGAATTAGAGTGTTTTAAGGTGGAATTAGAGGGTTTTAAGGTGGAATCAGAGTGTTTTAAGGTGGAATCAGAGGGTTTTAAGGTGGAATTAGAGTGTTTTAAGGTGGAATTAAAGTGTTTTAAGGTGGAATTAGAGTGTTTTAAGGTGGAATTAGAGAGTTTTAAGGTGGAATTATGGTTTTAAGGTGGAATTAGAGTGTTTTAAGGTGGAATTAGATTGTTTTAAGGTGGAATTAGATTGTTTTAAGGTGGAATTACTGTTTTAAGGTGGAATTAGAGTGTTTTAAGGTGGAATTAGAGAGTTTTAAGGTGGAATTAGAGTGTTTTAAGGTGGAATCAGAGTGTTTTAAGGTGGAATCAGAGTGTTTCAAGGTGGAATTAGAGTGTTTTAAGGTGGAATTAGAGTGTTTTAAGGTGGAATCAGAGTGTTTTAAGGTGGAATTAGAAGGTTTTAAGGTGGAATTAGAGTGTTTTAAGGTGGAATTAGTGTTTTAAGGTGGAATTAGAGTATTTTAAGGTGGAATTAGAGTGTTTTAAGGTGGAATTAGATTGTTTTAAGGTGGAATTAGATTGTTTTAAGGTGGAATTACTGTTTTAAGGTGGAATTAGAGTGTTTTAAGGTGGAATTAGAGAGTTTTAAGGTGGAATTAGAGTGTTTTAAGGTGGAATTAGAGTGTTTTAAGGTGGAATCAGAGTGTTTTAAGGTGGAATCAGAGTGTCTTAAGGTGGAATTTTCCTAGACCCCCCAGTTAAGGTGGAATTAGAGTGTTTTAAGGTGGAATTAGAGTGTTTTAAGGTGGAATTAGAGTGTTTTAAGGTGGAATTAGAGTGTTTTAAGGTGGAATCAGAGTGTTTTAAGGTGGAATTAGATTGTTTTAAGGTGGAATTAGAGTGTTTTAAGGTGGAATTAGAGTGTTTTAAGGTGGAATTAGAGTGTTTTAAGGTGGAATTAGAGTGTTTTAAGGTGGAATTAGAGTGTTTTAAGGTGGAATCAGAGTGTTTTAAGGTGGAATTAGATTGTTTTAAGGTGGAATTAGAGTGTTTTAAGGTGGAATTAGAGTGTTTTAAGGTGGAATTAGATTGTTTTAAGGTGGAATTAGAGGGTTTTCCAGCAGGTCGACATGACGCCTGAACCGCAGCTTCCTGCTCTGGCTGGGGGCGTGGCCTTATGGGCGTGGCTTTCTGACTGACAGCTGGCCGTCGCTACGGCTACTTAACGCTTTTGATGATTAGCCCGGAGGGATCTGGGGCGGAGCTTAGCTGAGAATCTGCTCCATTCTTAACCGAAAGCCGTTAGCTGGAGGAGAGGCTGCTAGCTCCAAGGGCTAATAGCTCAAAAGGCTAATAGCTTAGACACTAATAGCTCAAAGGGGCTAATAAGTCAAAGGGCTAAAAGCTCAGCGGGTGCTAGCTCAGAGGGCTAATATCTCAGTAGCTGCTAGCTCAAAATGCTAATGGATCAGACGCTAATAGCTCAAAGGGCTAATAGCTCACAGGTGCTAGCTCGAAGGACTAATAGCTGAAATTGCTAATAGCTCAGCGGATGCTAGCTAAGAGGGTAATAGCTAAAAGGACTAATAGTTCAGCGACTGGTAGCTCAGATGGCTAATATCTCAGTACGTCCTAGCTCAAAAGGCTAATAGCTCAGACACTAATAGCTCAGCGGCTGCTAAATCAAAGGGTTAATAACTCTAAATGCTAAAAGCTCAGCGGCTGCTAGCTCAAAGAGCTAATAGCTTTAGCAGATCAGGTGGTCTGACGGCTAACAGGTTGGCTAGCTAACCAGGTTAATGTGGAACTGCTATCAGACGTCATTTCAACCGTCAAAAACGTGGGCATAAGTTAGCATCACAGCTTAGCATGAGTCAAGCAAAGCTAAAGCAGCTAGCTGGTGGCGTCAGCTAACGTGAACGTAAGCGGAGACAAAGAGCCGGGTTTGTGATGTCACAGATCCCCCGGACCTGGACGGACACGCCCCCTGTGACATCACACAGCCTCACACAGGTGAGCGAGCAGGTGAGGGTCAGCGGTTTGTGTTAGCGCGCCGCGGCGCGGGGCGGCGGCTACCGGAGATCCGGCGGAGGCTCCGGGACTGAAGCTCGTCCTCCACCGGGTCGTAGTCGAAGATGGAGCCGGGGTCGGAGCGGAACACCGTCAGGTCTTCACACCGGGGACACGAGAACAACAATTAAAGCTGCTAGCAGCGATGAACGGGACCTCGCGGGTGCAATTTTCAACAATTATAGTCAAGGACTCAATACCGAGTCCGATGACACCACCCACAACTCTCTATGTCAAACCATTCAAAAGTTATGGCAGAGAAAAGTTTTCTAGGGGGCGCTGTTGAGCCGTTAGGCCACGCCCATTAATGCAAACCATGAAATATCACATTTATCACTAGGACTGGCTTGATGTATAACACACCTGGGTGCACGTTACGGTTCGGGCCGTATTAACTGCCGAAGGAATGGCATAAATTGCGCCAAAAATCACACGATTAATGCAGAATGTTCAAAATGGCCGACTTCCTGTTAGGTTTCAGCCATGGCTCCAAGAGACTTTTCTTTAAGTTGTGACATGATACAGGTGTGTAGCGATTTTCGTGCATGTACGTCAAACCGTATTATGGGGCTTGAGCCGCAAAGTTTTTTCTGTCTGAACCAATCAGGTAAAGGGTGGGCGCGCTTTTTGGCGTCTAGCGTCGCCACGGTAACGCTTTTGAAAGAGAAAAGTAATGCGTGGTGTCGGAGGATGGAGACGCACATTTTGATGTATAACACACCTGGGTGCACGTTACGGTTCGGGCCGTATTAACTGTCGAAGAAATGGCATAATTTGCGCCAAAATGACACGATTAATTCAAAATGTTCAAAATGGCCGACTTCCTGTCGGGTTTCGGCCATGGCGCCAAGAGACTTTTCTTTAAGTTGTGACATGATACAGGTGTGTACCGATTTTCGTTCATGTACGTCAAACCGTATTGTGGGGCTTGAGGCACATAGTTTTCTAGGGGGCGCTGTTGAGCCGTTAGGCCACGCCCCTTTTTGACACTATTAGAATACGGAATTTTTCCCCACATGGGACGTGCGTGCCAAGTTTCACAACTTTAAGAGTAAGTTATGCGCCTCAAAAACGCAATTGTTTTCGGATAAAATAAGAATAATAATAATCTTTACGATTTCAATCATGGAATTGATTAACTGGTCTCTCAGCACAATCAGAAGTCAGGGGGTAAGGGAGCCCTCCTGCCCCGATGGGACTTTTTTTGCTGGATACGCAATGGATTCCTGGAAACATTGGAAACCGTTGTGTTTGGTGATTCTGTCTGTCGAGGACGTGGACATGCTTCATAATTGGATTAATGATAACAGGATTTCTGCTAATTGGAGCTGGTGGATTCCTGGTATATCAACTAATGCGTAAGTCGTTGACAGCAGTTCTGGCTCTTTCAGAGCTGCCGGACGTGGCTGAAGGGATAAGCTCTGGACCAACACTCAGACTTTAACGTTGGGGGAGCTAAAACGCAGGCTGGCAGCGGTTTTTGAGCTCATTGGCAAGATGGAAAAGACCGTGGAGAAGTTGGAAGCTCGGCTTGGCGGGAATTGATCACAAATTCGTCTGTTTGAAGTCGCCATTGATGAACCAGAGACTGAAGGCAGACAGAAAATTACTGGAATCTGCCTGTTTTTTCAATACAATTGTTGAGTCTATAATCTGACCTTGACAGAGCAGCCTGGCAGGTTAGTCCAGTCACAATCTCCCTGGTGGAATAAAAACAAGATGCTCTCCCCCACTAGCCCTGCCCTTCCCAGGACATCTGTGGACCTGTTTTCAGAACTGTACCGGGTCTGTGGTCACCTTCCCCCCGACCTCTGACGTTTACTTTTGTGCCACTCACCCACGATGATGCCGCCGGGCCGGCGGTCTGACTCCGCCCTCCCGTAGCCAGCCTCCCCCTGATTGGTCCTCTGGTAGCGGTCTGACTCCGCCCTCCCGTAGCCAGCCTCCCCCTGATTGGTCCTCTGGTAGCGCTCCGCTACCGCGTCGTCCAATCCGGGCGTGGAGCCGCGGCGGCGCGAGCGCTCAAAGTCCTCATGGTATTTAGCCTGTTGGGGGGAGGGGATCGGTGTTACCATGGAAACCAGGGATCAATCACATCCACACACACACACACACACACACACACACACACACACACACACACACACACACACACACACACACACACACATACACAGGTGCATCTGGTCAGTGAGCAGATTAAACACACCAGGCAGGTTTTAGAGTTCTTTATTGACACACACACACACACACACACACACACGCTGGTGGAGTTAGCAGTTAGCAGCTTCAGTCCCGTCTGCGGTGGCGCGTCATGCTAGCCCCGCCCCCGCCGGAAGTGTGCGGGGCTAACTAGCAGCCAGCTGCTACCATGGAGACGGAGTCCTGGCTCTTCCGGACCCGCCGGTACTCAGGTGTGTCCAGCTCCGTGTGGCTCCGCCCCCTCAGCTCCTGCAGCCCCCGCTGGTACCGCACCTGTACACACAGAGTACTACAGAGTACTACAGAATACCAAATGTGATTTGGTATTCACATTTCACATTTTTAGAAATTGGCGAGCCAGCCAGGAGGAAAATTGTGTTTATTGAGCAACTTTAGTGATACAAAAATTCAATGTATTTATTTTTTTACTTAAAATGAATTCTATTTTAATTAATTAATGACATATTTATTTCTAATTTCAATTAATTAATGACACATTTAATTAATTAATGATGTATTTAATTCCCATTTTAATTAATTAATTATGTTTTAATTTATTTAATTTTGGCACAAAAAAATCCTCCATAGTTCTGGGTCTCGGGAAAAATCCTGGACACAACTTGTTGTAATAGACGCTATATCAATAAAATTGAATTGAATACTACAGAATACTACAGAATACTATAGAATACCACAGAATACTACATAATACTATAGAATACCACAGAATACCACAGAATACTACAGAATACTACAGAATACTATAGAATACCAAATGTGATTTGGTATTCACATTTCACATTGTTAGAAATTGGCGAGCCAGCCAGGAGGATAATTGTGTTTATTGAGCAGCTCTGGTGATACAAAAAAAAATCAATTCAATTCAAAAATACATAATTAATTAATTCAATAATTAATTAAATGTGTCATTAATTAAATAAAATGGGAATGACATTTGACATTAATTAATTCAATTGTCATTAAATGCTGAAATAATAAATATATTTTTTTACATAAAATGAATTATATTTTAATTAATTAATGACACATTTAATTTGAATTTTAATTAGATTAATTCCGTCCCTGGACTCACGGAGCTGATGTTCTCCTGGTTCCGTCTGACTCGCTCCATCTCAGGTGTTTCCATGACGGCGGTTCCCTGACCCACCTGGTCCCGGTACTGGACCTGGAAGAACCAGAACCATCAGACCTGGACCTGGACCTGGACCAGGACCTGGACAGAATATGCTTTTATTTGCTCCAGAGTCTAGAAAACTTTAAGAGTAGGAGTTGTCGTGTTTTAATGGCTGTAAATGTGAGTGTCATCAGCGTAGTGAATGGAGCCTGTAGGGAAAAGAGTAGAAGCTCCAGGATGGAACCCTGAGGAACTCCAGGGTTCACACCAATATATGTGTGTTTGTGTGTGTGTGTGTGTGTGTGTGTGTGTGTGTGTGTGTGTGTGTGTGTGTTACCGAGCTGATGTTCTCCTGGTTCTGTTTCACTCTCTCCACCTCCGGAGTGACTCCAACACTCGTTGCCGCGGCGACGCTCTGCTTGTACTTCACCTGGTGGTGACGGGAAACTTAGAACCGGGTCGATCCAGAACCAGAACCAGAACCAGAACCGGCTGGTTCTGTAATCCAGAACCCCCGACGGCCGTCCCTGTGCTGGTTCGGTGACTCTAGCTAAAGGGCTAATAGCTCAAATGCTATTATCTCAGATGCTAATGGCTCAAAAGGCCATAGGTGGAAAAAGTACAAAAATACCTATTAAGAAAATTACTTAAGTAAAAGTATAAAAGTACCTAAAATTAAATATAATAAAGTACCAAAAGTACATGGTGTAAAATGTACTTAAGTACAAAAGTAAAAAGTAAAAAGTACAAAGTACAAAATTCAAAGTACAAAATTATTTTCAAAAGGATTGCAAAGAAATGAAGAATCCAAGAATTTGCTTACAACTCTAAATAATGGTGATATTATTCTGACCCCTTTAGCGTTTGTTTCCATTACCCCATTTTAATTTCGTCGGCTTGAGCGTCGGCTGCCGCTCAAGGCTGATTTATGGTTCCGCGTTACACCAACGCAGAGCCTACGCCGTACCTTACGGCGTAGGGTACGCGTCGATTTAACGCGGACCGATAATTCAGGCTTCAGTCTTCATCGGTACTCGACGCAACAGCGGTTCCTCCGGCCTTTCCGGCCCGCCACTGCAGCGCAACTCCCCCGGATGCGTCTCCTTCTCGGGGAGGCCGAGTCGCCCCGTCCGCCCCAGGTGTCTCGTCACGGAGCCGCCGCCGGGCAATCACGGGCAATTCACGCGCCCCCCTTCCTTCCCGTCCGCCTTATGGTTCTGCGTTAAATCGACGCACACCTTACGCCGTAGGCTACGGCGTAGGGTGTGTGTCGCCGCGTCCCTACGCCGTAGCTCTGCGCCGGTGTAACGCGGAACCATAAATCAGCCCCCGCTGTGCTGTTCTCATGGCTTTAATTTGTAGCGAGTAACGACGTGTCCAATTTTAAATATAGCGGATTAAAAGTACGATTTTTTCCTTGAAAATGTAACGAAGTAAAAGTAAAAGTACAGAAAAATGAAAGTATCAATAAAAGTACAAATTCTCAAAAATCTTACTTAAGTACAATAACGAAGTACTTGTACTTCGTTACTTTACACCACTGCAAAAGGCTAATAGCTCAAATGCTAATGGCTCAAATTGCTAATAGCTCAGGGGGGTGCTAGCTCAAAAGACTAATAGCTCAAAGGGTTAATAGCTCAAATTGCTAATTGCTCAGGGGTGGCTATCTCGAACAGCTAACATATCAGATGCTAATAGCTCAGCGGGCTAATATCTGGAACGGCTAGTATCTCCGATGCTAACGACTCACGGAGCTGATGTTCTCCTGGTTCCGTCTGACTCGCTCCATCTCAGGTGTTTCCATGACGGCGGTTCCCTGACCCAGCTGGTCCCGGTACTGGACCTGGAACAACCAGAACCAGAACCATCAGACCTGGACCAGGATCCAGACCTAGACAGGTAGTGTAAACTCTAGTGTGTTAGAGTCAGTAGTCATAGTTGCAGCTATACAACAAGACTCTAATAGTTAGTCTCAAATATAGCTTGGTGGTAGATATGCTGCTATAGGCCTATGCTGCAGGGGGGCACCGACATGATCCAAAACGTACGAAAAAACGTACGAAAAAACGTACGAAAAAACGTACAAAAAAAAAACGCATGAAAAAACGTACGAAAAAAAATACGAAAAAACGTACGAAAAAACATACAAAAAAAAACACAAGAAAAAACGTACAAAAAAAAAGTACGAAAAAAATGTACGAAAAAACGTACGAAAAATCGTACGAAAAAACATACGAAAAAACGTACAAAAAAACGTACGAAAAAACGAAGAAAATGTCGAGAAAAAAGTCTAAATTTAGTAGGGGGGGGTAATGAAATAATGTCTTTACCACCTTACACTTATAGAACAATACTATAATAGTAAAGCCTATAGTTAGTGTTTAGTAAACCTCTAGCTGGTGTTGGTAAATCTCTAGGTAGTGTAAACTCTAGTGTGTTAGAGTCAGTAGTCATAGTTGCAGCTATAGAACAAGACTATAATAGTTAGTCTCAAATATAGCTTCGCGGTAGATATGCTGCTATAGGCCTATGCTGCAGGGGGGACCGACATGATCCAAAACGTTCGAAAAAACGTACGAAAAAACATACGAAAAAACGTATGAAAAAACATACGAAAAACCGTACAAAAAAACGTACGAAAAAACGTAAAAAAAGACGTATGAAAAAAAAGTACGAAAAAACGCAAGAAAAAACGTACGAAAAAACGTACGAAAAAACGTAGGAAAAATCGTACGAAAAAACGTACGAAAAAACGTAGGAAAAATCGTACGAAAAAAACGTACGAAAAAACGTACGAAAAAACG
>NC_084608.1:37499432-37504432 GCF_033807715.1 Cololabis saira
AATGCGCGTCATCGCAGGATGGAGACAAACATTTTGATGTAAAACACACCTGGGTGCACGTTACGGTTCGGGCCGTATTAACGGCCGAAGAAATGGCATAAATTGCGCCAAAATTACACTATTACCGTATTGACCCGAATATAAGACGACCCTGATTATAAGACGACCATCTTTTTCAAGACTCAAATTTGAAAAAAGGCTTTTTTTTAACACCAAATTAAATTTTTATACAGAAAATAATTACAGTACATCTGAAACAAATGATTATAACAATATATTTAAGAGAAAAAGCCTGTTATTTTGCCTCATTCAAATCATCATCTTGAAGTTGCCATCATAACTTCTTCGACCCACTTTTCTCCAGATTGTCGCTACGTTTCTCCATTTTCTGTTATCTCTTCTCTTATTTTCTTCTCTTTTCTTTCTTACCGCTATTTTTATTTTTCTTCTTCATGACAGGGGTTCACTTTGTCCTGGGGAGTTAAGTTCAGCATTGGCTTTAAAGATATCTTGCGCCATCTAGGGGTGTGAATGGGTATAACGTCTAGACCCCGAATGTAAGACGACGCCCACTTTTTCAGTCTTTTTTCAATGCAAAAAACACCGTCTTATATTCAGGCCAATACGGTAATTGAAAATGTTCAAAATGGCCGACTTCCTGTTCGGTTTCGGCCATGGCTCCAGGAGACTTTTCTTTAAGTTGTGACATGATACAGGTGTGTAACGATTTTCGTGCATGTACGTCAAACCGTATTGTGGGGCTTGAGGCACAAAGTTTTCTAGGGGGCGCTGTTGAGCCGTTAGGCCACGCCCATTAATATAAACCATTAAATATCACATTTTTCGCATGAAAATGAGCATAGTTGAATATCTCCAAAACTGTAATAGCATGATGAAACTAAAATATGTTGTAGTACAACGCGTCCCGGGTTTGTCAATGTTGTCTGTACGATAAAGTGTTGCCTAGCAACAAGCGTCCAAAATAAAATTGATTTTTTTTTTTATTGAAAGTTAATTTAGGTTTAATTTTTAAGTTTAATTTGTTGTTTAATTTTTTAATTTACGTTCTTTGTAAATTGATTTCTTGGGAAAAAGGGGCAGATTAAATAAGATTCTTCTTCTTTCCGCTCCCTTTCATTCACAATTTAGGAACGTTTGTGTTTATATTAAATAGCTTGTTGTTTTATTTTTGAATGAAATAAAGAATAAATGAAATAAAATACCTCACTCAGGATGTGATTGGCTTGTTTCACCCTCAGTAACTCTGGAGTTTCTTCCAGGCCGATCCCGGACAAGCCCCGCCCCTTCACTTCCTGCTCCAGGTCCTTCCTGTATTCCTTCTGGAGAGGAGGAAAAGGAAATGTGAATGTAAAAACTAAATAAAATGACAAGATCGGCATTAAAAACGGTGGTATTTTCTCTATAATAATAATAATAATTAAAGCTGCAGCAGTGATGAACGGGCAGGTGGAAGCAGCAGCGATGAACAGGCAGGTGGAAGCAGCAGCGATGAACAGGCAGGTGGAAGCAGCAGCGATGAACAGGCAGGTGGAAGCAGCAGCGATGAACAGGCAGGTGGAAGCAGCAGCGATGAACAGGCAGGTGGAAGCAGCATCAATGAACGGGCAGGTGGAAGCAGCAGCGATGAACGGGCAGGTGGAAGCAGCAGCGATGAACGGGCAGGTGGAAGCAGCAGCGATGAACGGGCAGGTGGAAGCAGCAGCGATGAACGGGCAGGTGGAAGCAGCACCGATGAACGGGCAGGTGGAAGCAGCAGCGATGAACGGGCAGGTGGAAGCCGCAGCGATGAACAGGCAGGTGGAAGCAGCAGCGATGAACGGGCAGGTGGAAGCAGCAGCGATGAACGGGCAGGTGGAAGCAGCAGCGATGAACGGGCAGGTGGAAGCAGCAGCGATGAACGGGCAGGTGGAAGCAGCACCGATGAACGGGCAGGTGGAAGCAGCAGCGATGAACGGGCAGGTGGAAGCAGCAGCGATGAACAGGCAGGTGGAAGCAGCAGCGATGAACAGGCAGGTGGAAGCAGCAGCGATGAACGGGCAGGTGGAAGCAGCAGCGATGAACGGGCCCTCGCGTGGTCAAGGACTCAAAACAGAGTCCGATGACACCACCATGACTCTTTATGTCAAACCATTAAAAAGTCATGGCAGAAAGTAGGAACTATCGAATATCGACCAATCAGAAGAAGGGAAGCATCAAAATGAGCAAAGTTAAATATCTCACAAAGCGTAATAGCTAGCATGATGAGACTAAAATATGTTGTAGTAGAACGCGTCCCGGGTTTGTCAATGTTGTAATGATGTCTGTACGATAAACCGTTGCCTAGCAACAAGCCTCCAAAATAAAATGGATTTTTTTTTTTAATTGAAAGTTAAATATCGCAATAACCGTAATTTCAATTTCAATTCAATTCAATTTTAGCAGCAGCGGGATGATCAGAGGGGGGGCGGGGCGCAGGCAGGTGGAAGCAGCAGCTCCCGAGGCTCCGGCCTGCAAACATGCACAAAAGAGAAAAAAGGGGGCCGGCACAAGAAACTACAGGAAGAATAGTAAATAAAATAAAGTACCTCACTCAGGATGTGAGTGGCTTGTTTCACCCTCAGTAACTCGGGAGTTTCTTCCAGGCCGATCCCGGACAAGCCCCGCCCCTTCACTTCCTGCTCCAGGTCCTTCCTGTATTCCTTCTGGAGAGGAAACAGTAAACGTGCTCAACAACAGGCAGATAAACTATCACTGGTTTTACATTTTTTTCCTTTTTTTTTCTCTCTTTAGCGCCGCCCTAGTGGCTCCTGGAGCTTTTTCAAAAATTATTCAGAATGGAAATCGATGGGGGAGGGAAATAGGAGGACGAACATGATTCTGAATTCTGAATGTTTTCCAATGCTGGAAAAATGTGTAGAATAAATATTACATTTATCAACATTTCTGTTAACGAAGATTTGGGGCCATGCAGGAGAAAAATATTTGAGAGGAAGATTTTTTTTTATTGTGCACTTCGAGAAAAAGATTAATGTTGAAATACAATTTCGAGAATAAAGTCGAAATTTCTGCTTTTTTCTCAACATTTCAACTTTTTTCTTGAAATTGTACATCAACATTAATCTCAACATTTCGACTTTTTTCACGAAATTTTGACATTTTTCTTGACATTTTCGACTTTTTTCTCAACATTTTGACTTTTTTCACGACATTTTGACTTTTTTCTCAACATTTCGACTTTTTTCTCAACATTTCGACTTTTTTCTTGACATTTTCGACTTTTTTCTCAACATTTTGACTTTTTTCTTAACATTTTGACTTTTTTCACGAAATTTTGACATTTTTCTTGACATTTTCGACTTTTTTCTCAACATTTTGACTTTTTTCACGACATTTTGACTTTTTTCTCAACATTTCGACTTTTTTCTTGACATTTTCGACTTTTTTCTCAACATTTTGACTTTTTTCTTAACATTTTGACTTTTTTCACGAAATTTTGACATTTTTCTTGACATTTTCGACTTTTTTCTCAATATTTTGACTTTTTTCACGACATTTTGACTTTTTTCTCAACATTTTGACATTTTTCTCAACATTTTGACTTTTTTCACGACATTTCGACTTTTTTCTTAACATTTTGACTTTTTTCACGAAATTTTGTCATTTTTCTTGACATTTTCGACTTTTTTCTCAATATTTTGACTTTTTTCACGACATTTCGACTTTTTTCTCAACATTTCAACTTTTTTCTTGAAATTGTACATCAACATTAATCTCAACATTTCGACTTTTTTCACGAAATTTTGACATTTTTCTTGACATTTTCGACTTTTTTCTCAAAACTTTTTTCACGACATTTCATTAATGTTGAAATACAATTTCGAGAATAAAGTCGAAATTTCTGCTTTTTTCTCAACATTTCAACTTTTTTCTTGAATACTTCAACATGAATTGATGAAGTAGTTCATGGTTACCTCACTGAGCAGGCTGCTAGCGTAGCGGGCCGTCAGGTAAGCAGGAGTCTGGTCCACGTCCAGCAGAGCTCGACCTTTAACCTGCTGCTCGTAGTCTCTCCGGTACAAAACCTGCAAACACATTCCTGTATTAAACTTTATGTAGTTTCCCTCTAGTGGACATATACATTACTACATTTAAATGCATTTATTTGCCCCTCTGGTGGACACATAACTCCGTCCCAGACTCGTCCCATCCGGGGGTTTTGAAAAAGGTCCAGGAGCCACTAGGGCGGCGCTAAAGAGTTATTAAGCTCAGATTTATCTCCGGATTTGAAGATTGGGTTTACTACACTCACCTTCCAGAATATTTAGACATATTTATCAGCTGAGTGATGGCACAGACAACACACTCCTTGTTAAGACGTTTGTATCAAGGCCATTTTCATCCTGGGCACTGGATTTATTAACAGTGCTGATAATTTTAAAACTTCTATTTCAGAGACTCAGGTATGTTAAAGACTTGCTGTTCATGATTGACAGGTGAGAAAGACAGTCAGGAGCAGGAACTGTATCAGTTACAATGTACTGTAACTGTAACTGTAACTGTAACAGTAACAGTAACTGTAACAGTAACTGTAACTGTAACTGTAACAGTAACAGTAACTGTAACAGTAACTGTAACTGTAACTGTAACAGTAACAGTAACTGTAACAGTAACTGTAACTGTAACTGTAACAGTAACAGTAACTGTAACTGTAACTGTAATAGTAACAGTAACAGATATTGTAAGAGTTACTGTTACAGTAACTGTAACTGGTCCTGGTTCTGGTTCTGACCTGGTTCTGGTTCTGGTTCTGGTTCTGACCTGGTTCTGGTTCTGGTTCTGACCCGGTTCTGGTTCTGGTTCTGGTTCTGACCCGGTTCTGGTTCTGGTTCTGGTCCTGGTTCTGGTTCTGGTTCTGGTTCTGGTTCTTACCTCACTCTGCATCTTCTGGGCTTCTCTGGAAACCTTGTAGTTCTGAGTGTCACAGAATTCCATCTGGTACC
>NC_084608.1:37511932-37600218 GCF_033807715.1 Cololabis saira
ATAATATGAATACAGGTACTAATAAAAGTAATAATAATAATAATAATAAATGTGGGTAATCTTAAATTTCCTTCCGTAAGACTTAAGAGGAACTGCTAATCCCACTGGACCCGAGGTCCGGTCAGGACCGGCAGGGGTTTTAACTGGGTCTAGAGGTTCTAGTTCTAGTTCTGGTCTAGAGGTCCTGGTCCTGGTTCTAGTCCTGGTCCTGGTTCTAGTCCTGGTTCTGGTTCTGGACCCTGAACCGGGACTAGAGGTTCTGGTTCTGGTTCTGGTCCTGGTTCTGCACCTACGTTGCTCTGCAGCCGGCTGGCCTGCAGCACGTGTTCCAGCTGCAGCAGGTTCTAACTGGGTCTAGAGGTTCTGGTTCTGGTCCTGGTTCTAGTCCTAGTTCTGGTCCTGGTCCTAGTTCTGGTCCTGGTCCTGGTTCTGGACCTGGACCTGGTCCTGGTTCTGGTCGTGCACCTACGTTGCTCTGCAGCCGGCTGGCCTGCAGCACGTGTTCCAGCTGCAGCAGGTTGGGCAGGTCCAGGGATCCTGCAGGTCTCTGGTTCTGGTTCTGGTTCTGGTTCTGGGTCCGGTACTTCACCTGGAACCAGAGGAGGACGTGTGAGCGACCCGGGACCAGGACCGGTACCGGTACCGGTTCTAAATGTGACCCACCGTGCTAGCCAGCGCGGCGGCGGCCTGCTGCGTCCTGAAGGAGCAGCAGTCCAGCGGGTTGTAGTTCGGCCTCTGGCCCTTCTCCCTGTACTGCACCTGAGGAGACACAGGTGCATGCTGGGTAACCTGCTCAGCCCCAGAGCATGCTGGGAACTCACCTGAGGAGACACAGGTGCATGCTGGGAACTCACCTGAGGAGACACAGGTGCATGCTGGGAACTCACCTGAGGAGACACAGGTGCATGCTGGGTAACCTGCTCCGCCCCAGAGCATGCTGGGTAACCTGCTCAGCCCCAGAGCATGCTGGGAACTCACCTGACAGGACACAGGTGCATGCTGGGTAACCGGCTCCACCCCAGAGCATGCTGGGAACTCACCTGACAGGTCACAGGTGCATGCTGGGTAACCTGCTCCGCCCCAGAGCATGCTGGGAACTCACCTGACAGGACACAGGTGCATGCTGGGTAGAGGTGTCTTCAGTATTCACATTCATTCCTCAGGTAGAAGTATAGATACTAGAGTTTAAAAATACTCCTGTAGAAGTTGAAGTATCATCTCAAGTTTTTTACTCAAGTAAAAGTATAAAAGTACTGGTTTCAAAACTACTTAAAGTATAAAAGTAAAAGTAATGTAAGGGGGAAAAAAGCTATTTAGGACAAAAGCCATTGAAAATGAATGTATCTTAGTATAATATAAATATATTAAAGAAGCATATATGTGTACTATTGAGCATTAACATGTGTTAATATAAATATATTAAAGAAGCATATATGTGTACTATTGAGCATTAACATGTGTTTCAGAGAGCAGCAGATATGATGACTAGTTGCCTATAAGTATTGTAATGGTGCAAAAAGTCAAACGTTCATGTTCATGTTATCATTTATCCTAACCTTTATTGGAATGTACATCCAAGTTTAGTTGCAGGAATCTGAGGGAACGGATGTAAGAACAAAACTGGACAAGAACATCTGAAACAACCACAACCAAATTCACTCTATCCGGATGGAGCAATTTAACTGGATAGTTTTTATTAAAGGTGAAATGAAATAGAGTAACGAGGCTGTTTTTAAAATGTAAGGAGTAAAAAGTACAGATAATTGTGTGAAAATGTAAGGAGTAAAAGTAAAAAGTTGTCTGAAAAGACAGAGAGCTATCAAAGCTGCTAAAACTGGTTACATTCGCAACCTTGTCTCCAACAATATCGATAAGCCCAAAGTTCTGTTTAGAGCTTTTGATTCTCTTGTTAACCCTCGTGATACTGCCCCCATTGTACCCACGGCTGCTCTCTGTGATGACTTTTTAAATTTTTTTGTTGACAAAATCTCCTCTCTTCGGGCTGTACCATCCCTAGCAGCTCCTGACCCTTCTGCTCCTCCTACATGCTTAGCTGTTTTTGATCAGTTTGAGCCCATATCACTGTCCTCGCTGTCTGATGTTGTTCGTGAGCTACGGCCCACTAACTGCCTCTCGGACAGTATTCCCTCTCGCCTTTTTAAAGAGGTTTTTTCTTCACTTGGTTCTTTTATTCTTGTTTTGATTCATGCCTGTTTTAGCTCAGAGTGTTTTCCAGCTCCTTTTAAACATGCTATTGTGCAGCCACTAATCAAAAAGCCAAATCTGGACCCCTCCGTTCTTTCTAACTTCAGGCCCATCTCCAAACTGCCCTTTTTGTCTTAAGTGTTGGAGAAAATCATTTTTATTCAGTTAAACTCATTTTTAGAAAAGAATGATATTTATGAGAAGTTTCAGTCTGGTTTTAAAACTCGTCATAGCACTGAAACTGCTCTTTTAAGAGTGTTCAACGATCTGGTTTTAACTGTTGATTCTGGTTGTGCTGCTATTCTGGTGACCTTAGATTTGACCACTGCCTTTGATACCGTTGATCATAGGACCTTGTTGTCACGCCTGGAGAACTCTGTGGGTATCAAAGGTGCGGCTCTCATGCTGCTTCAGTCATACTTGACTGACAGGTCTTTTTCTGTCCACTTGGGTGATTTCTCCTCCAGTGTGGCCCCTCTTACTTGTGAGGTGCCCCAAGGCTCCATTTTAGGTCCATTATTATTTTCTTTATATATGCTCCCTCTGCGCTCTGTTCTCCGAAAGCATGACGTTTCTTTTCATTGTTTTGCAGATGATGTCCAAATCTACCTTCCTTTAAAGTTAAAGTGCAAGGACTCTCTGCAGCCTCTACTAGCTTGCCT
This sequence comes from Cololabis saira, assembly GCF_033807715.1. NCBI lineage: Eukaryota > Metazoa > Chordata > Actinopteri > Beloniformes > Belonidae > Cololabis > Cololabis saira. The sequence continues at coordinate 37,514,800 of NC_084608.1, forward strand.
TAAAGACATTAAGGTTTGGATGGAACAACATTTCTTGAATCTAAATGAAAATAAAACTGAGGTTATTGTGTTTGGGCATCCGGCTGTTTTAAATGACTCTGTTGATGCTCTGGGCCCCCTTGGTTCTAAAATGAATTCTTTTATTAAAAGCCTTGGTGTCATTTTTGATAGTGATTTTAAATTCGATAGACAGATTGGGTCCGTAGTAAAAGGTGCTTTTTTCAGCTAAGGCTCCTGGCCAAAGTAAAGCCCTACCTATCTCCTAAAGATTTGGAGAGGGTCATTCACGCTTTTATTTCATCACGGCTAGATTACTGCAACTCCTTGTACGTGGGCTTAGACCAGCGTTCTGTGCGACGCCTGCAGCTGGTGCAGAATGCTGCTGCACGACTCCTGACTGGAAGTAGAAAGCGTGACCACATTACCCCAGTTCTGGCCTCCCTGCACTGGCTTCCTGTTCACTACAGGATTGATTTTAAGATTCTGCTGCTTGTTTTTAAATCACTGAATGGCTTGGCTCCCCAATACCTTACTGAACTTCTCCACTCTCTCACACCAACCAGAGCACTGACGTCGTCAAGTCAGTTACTTTTAGACGTCCCGAAATCTAGGCTCAAAACTAGAGGTGACCGAGCTTTTGCGGTGGCCGGCCCTAAGCTGTGGAATAGTTTGCCACTAAATGTTAGATCTGCCCAGACCCTAGTGGTTTTTAAGTCTTCTTTGAAAACTTATTTATTTTCTTTGGCTTTTAGTGTGTGACAACTTAGTTCCCCACATCTGTGTGAAGTGATTGTTTTTTATTGTATTTTATTACTATTTTATTGATCATTTTAGTATGTTAGTGATTTTATTGTTTCTACACTGGGTACTGTGTTTTTCTTTTGGTATTGTTTTATTCTCTTGTATGCTGTACAGCACTTTGGTCCACCTCGGTCCTTTTTAAATGTGCTTTAGAAATAAAATTGACATTGACATTGAAAAATAATTACTCCAGTGAAGTATAGATAACCTAAATTTCTACTTAAGTAAAGTAACAAAGTATTTGTACTTCGTTACTTCACACCTCTGATGCTGGGTAACCCTCTCACCTGGCTGCTCCGCCCCAGAGCATGCTGGGTAACCTGCTCCGCCCCAGAGCATGCTGGGTAACCTGCTCCGCCCCAGAGCATGCTGGGTAACCTGCTCCGCCCCAGAGCATGCTGGGTAACCTGCTCCGCCCCAGAGCATGCTGGGTAACCTGCTCCGCCCCAGAGCATGCTGGGAACTCACCTGGCTGGTTAGCTTGGACACGGCGTTAGCGTGCAGGATGTCGGTTCTAGCTAGCAGGGATCCGTCGCTGAGGACGGGTTTCTGACTCCGGTACGACACCTGGGGACGAGAGACAGGTGAGACGGGGAAGCTCCGCCCACCACGATGAAGCCCCGCCCACGGAGGTGAAGCCCCGCCCCCAACCAGCCAATCACTTTCAACTTTATTCACAAAATTTCGACTTCTATCTCGAAATTTCAACTTTCTTCTCAAAATTTCACCTTTTTTCTCAAAATTTCACCTTTTTTTTCAAAATTTCACCTTTCTTCTCAAAATTTCACCTTTTTTCTCAAAGTTTCACCTTTTTTTTCAAAATTTCACCTTTCTTCTCAAAATTTCACCTTTTTTCTCAAAATTTCACCTTTTTTTTTCAAAATTTCACCTTTTCTCAAAATTTCACCTTTTTTCTCAAAATTTCACCTTTTTTCTCAAAATTTCACCTTTTTTTTTCAAAATTTCACTTTTTCTCAAAATTTCACTTTTCTTCCCAAAATTTCACTTTTTCTCAAAATTTCACCTTTCTTCTCAAAATTTCAACTTTTTTCTCAAAATTTCACCTTTTTTCTCAAAATTTCACCTTTTTTCTCAAAATTTCAACTTTTTTCTCAAAATTTCACCTTTTTTCTCAAAATTTCACCTTTTTTCTCAAAATTTCACCTTTTTTCTCAAAATTTCACCTTTTTTCTCAAAATTTTAACTTTTTCCTCAAAATTTCACCTTTTTTCTAAACATTTCGACTTTTTTCTAGAAAGTGTACTTCAACATTAATCTCGACATTTCGACCCACCACGGTGAGGCCCCGCCTCCTCCCCCAGCAGCCAATCACTTTCAACTTTATTCACAAAATTTCGACTTTTATCTCAAAATTTCACCTTTTTTCTTAAAATGTCACCTTTTTTCTCAAAATTTCACCTTTTTTTGACTTTTTTCTAGAAATTGTACTTGAACATTAATCTCGACATTTTGACCCACGCCGGTGAGGCCCCGCCCCCTCCCCCAGCAGCCAATCACAGCTCAGTCTCACTTCACTAGCAGCAGAGCATGCTGGGTAACCTCTCACCTCACTAGCCCCAGAGCATGCTGGGTAACCTCTCACCTCACTAGCCCCAGAGCATGCTGGGTAACCTCTCACCTCACTAGCCCCAGAGCATGCTGGGTAAGCTCTCACCTCACTAGCCCCAGAGCATGCTGGGTAACCTCTCACCTCACTAGCCCCAGAGCATGCTGGGTAACCTCTCACCTCACTAGCCCCAGAGCATGCTGGGTAACCTCTCACCTCACTAGCCCCAGAGCATGCTGGGTAACCTCTCACCTCACCAGCCCCAGAGCATGCTGGGTAACCTCTCACCTCACTAGCCCCAGAGCATGCTGGGTAAGCTCTCACCTCACTAGCCCCAGAGCATGCTGGGTAAGCTCTCACCTCACTAGCCCCAGAGCATGCTGGGTAAGCTCTCACCTCACTAGCCCCAGAGCATGCTGGGTAACCTCTCACCTCACTAGCCCCAGAGCATGCTGGGTAACCTCTCACCTCACTAGCCCCAGAGCATGCTGGGTAAGCTCTCACCTCACTAGCCCCAGAGCATGCTGGGTAACCTCTCACCTCACTAGCCCCAGAGCATGCTGGGTAACGTCTCACCTCACTAGCCCCAGAGCATGCTGGGTAACCTCTCACCTCACTAGCCCCAGAGCATGCTGGGTAACCTCTCACCTCACTAGCCCCAGAGCATGCTGGGTAACCTCTCACCTCACTAGCCCCAGAGCATGCTGGGTAAGCTCTCACCTCACTAGCCCCAGAGCATGCTGGGTAACCTCTCACCTCACTAGCCCCAGAGCATGCTGGGTAAGCTCTCACCTCACTAGCCCCAGAGCATGCTGGGTAACCTCTCACCTCACTAGCCCCAGAGCATGCTGGGTAACCTCTCACCTCACTAGCCCCAGAGCATGCTGGGTAACCTCTCACCTCACTAGCCCCAGAGCATGCTGGGTAAGCTCTCACCTCACTAGCCCCAGAGCATGCTGGGTAACCTCTCACCTCACTAGCCCCAGAGCATGCTGGGTAAGCTCTCACCTCACTAGCCCCAGAGCATGCTGGGTAACCTCACACCTCACTAGCCCCAGAGCATGCTGGGTAACGTCTCACCTCACTAGCCCCAGAGCATGCTGGGTAACCTCTCACCTCACTAGCCCCAGAGCATGCTGGGTAACCTCTCACCTCACTAGCCCCAGAGCATGCTGGGTAAGCTCTCACCTCACTAGCCAGCTTGGAGGCGTTGGTAGCCGAGACGATGTCGGGCCGGTCGGCCGTGGAGCTGCAGCGGTTCTGGTTCTGCTGGGACCTGTAGACCACCTGGAACCAGAACCAGAACCACAGGGGGGTGAGACCTGGACCTGGACCAGGACCAGGACCAGGACCTGGACCAGGACCTGGACCTGGACCTGGACCAGGACCAGGAATTTCGACTTTTTTCTCAAAATTTCGACTTTTCTCGACTTTTTTCTCAAAATTTCAACTTTTCTCAGAATTTCGACTTTTCTCGACTTTTTTCTCAAAATTTCGACTTTTCTCCGAATTTTGACTTTTCTCGACTTTTTTCTCAAAATTTCAACTTTTCTCAGAATTTCGACTTTTTTCTAGACTTTTTTCTCAAAATTTCGAATCTGTTCTCGACTTTTTTCTCAAAATTTTGACTTTCTTCTCGATATTTCAACTTTTCTCAGAATTTTGACTTTTCTCGACTTTTTTCTCAAAATTTCGACCTTTTTCTCGACTTTTTTCTCAAAATTTCAACTTTTCTCAGAATTTCAACTTTTCTCGACTTTTTTCTCAAAATTTCAACTTTTTTCAGAATTTCGACTTTTTTCTAGACCTTTTTTCTCAAAATTTTGAATCTTTTCTCGACTTTTTTCTCAAAATTTCGACTTTCTTCTCGATATTTCAACTTTTTTCTCAAAATTTACTTCCAGTTACTTCCAAGATGAACCAGAGTCTTTGGTTTGGAGTGACAGAGAAGTGGAGTTACTTTTAAGTGTGACTTTAGAATATAAAACAGGTAAAATACAAGAAAATATTGACGGTTACAAACTAATTGTAACCACAGGTCGCACTCATGACGCTGGTGACGTTTCTGTCTCATAATGTGACGTTCTGAAGAATAAATGTCCGTTTCTCTCCGTTTACAAGCAAACGTGAAGACGGAGGTTTTAAAAATCTACACTTTGGACGGAGTTTTTAGAAATGATGGTTTTTAGAGACTTTGAGCTTCGTTTTCGTGTAAACGAACGAACAAAACGCAGGAAAACACCAGCGTTTTTACTACGTGGAAACGGGTCTGAGTCGCTGCATCCGAAATGCCGCACTAAACAGTAAATACTAAACAGTAAATACTAAACAGTATATACTAAACAGTATATACTAAAAAGTATATACTAAACAGTATATACTAAAAAGTATATACTAAACAGTATATACTAAAAAGTATATACTAAACAGTATATACTAAAAAGTATACTTAAATATCAGTAGTAGCATTAATTGGGACGTACTATTCAGAGACACACGGTACTTCCTGCCGTTGGGAGGGGGAGTTGTTACCATGGTAACAGCAGCAGTAGCAGCTGTTACCATGGTAACAGCTGCACTTCCTGCCGTTGGGAGCGGGAGTCGTTACCATGGTAACAGCAGCAGTAGCAGCTCCGCTCCGCTCTTAAAACAATAACATTAGCACTAGCTAGCATTGACCGCCTGTAGCCCACACGTCTCCCCAACAATAATGTGATAAACGCTGGTTAATCTGGTTCATTTCTGATGGAAACTAAAGTGAAATCACAGCTAATTCCTCACATTTGAACTGTAGCTGCTGCTGCAGCTTAGCATGCTACCGCTAACGTTAGCCTCCATACCTGGCTCTGGGTCCGGTTCACCTCCATGGCCCGCTCCACCTCCGGCAGCACCGCCATGCTGCTGTAACTGGACCTTCCCTTCTCCCGGTTGTACTGCTCCTTGTAGAACTTCTGCAGAACCGGGACAGAACCGGGACAGAACCGGGACCAGGATTAGAGGGGGGGGTAGAACTGGATCTGGGTCCAGACCTGCAGCTCCTGATACACGTCTGGGTGATTAAAAATAAAGAACCACAATTTCCCCACGAAACCCCGTCCTCTTTCCCTGTCGACCCCCAGTAGCACGAGACGCTACAGAATCAGAATCAGGTTTATTAGGTCAGCTTAGAAAAACTGTTTTTGACTTCGGATACACCGGCGGCGACACGATGGTTTTGTGCGTCTGGCACAGTTCATCCAAGTGAGGGCCGCGGTAGCTGGCGCTCAAACCCGACGTCCTTGTCAGGGGGGCTGATAAGAGGGGAGCCAGGAAGGTGTTGGATGGGGGGGGGGTTGTGGTTGTCAGTGTGAGTGTGTGTGTGTGAGTGTGTGTGTGTGTGTGAGTGTGTGATAGTCTGTGAACCTTCACCCGGAGCTGCTCCCAGCCAGAATGTCCTTGGTGTAATCAGGCAGCTCGGTCAGTTCTGGGAGGAAGATCCGCGGGTGTTCGTGGGAGAGGGGGAGGGTTGGGCAGAGTCGTCTTGTTTACATTCCTCCAGGGAGATTGTGACCGGAGAGGCCTGCCAAGCCGCTCCGTCAAGGGCAGATTGTAGAATCAACAATTCCTGAGAGCAGGCAGATCCAGTAATTTTCCGTCTGCCTTTAGTCTCTGGTTCATCAATGGCGACTCCAATCAGACGAATTTGTGATCAATTCCCGCCAAGCCGAGCTTCCAACTTCTCCAAGGTGTTATCCATCTTGCTAACGAGCTCGAAGACCGGCGCTAGCCTACGATTCTGTTCAAGGATCGCATCAGCTTGCGGCCCTGCTCTAGAGTCTGAGTGCTTATTCCTTCAGCAACGTCGGGCAGCTTAGAAAGGGCCAGAACAGCTGTCGCCGACTTACGAGATTGTCGATAGGCCAGGAAAATCCCCACTCCAATTAGAAGAAATCCTGCTATCATAAATCAAATTATGAAGCGTCTTCAACGTCCTCGACGGTTAAGATCTTGAGGCACAACGGCTTCCAGTTCTTGTACGCGTCCATCGTGTAACCAGCAAAAAAAGTTCCATCGGGGCAGGAGGGCTCCCTTACCCCCGGACTTCTCGTTGCAAAAATTTGGTCAATTGTGCTGAGAGACCAGTTAATCAATTCCATGATTGTAGAGTTTGGGAGGAGTGAAAAGGAGAGACTCTGAAGACGAGACAGGACAAAAGCAGGCAGGGAGGGAAGGTTGATAAGGGAGAGGAGCAGAAAAGCGTCCGCCTTCGCTGAGAGCCGGAAGAGAATCAGACGGTAAAGCTGCTCCCCGTTAAACGTTTCTGCTGTTTCCTCAGAAATCGCCTGTTTTAATGTCATGATCGTGGATCAGGATTTTGTTGCTAGACTTTTTTTATTTTTCATAAAAAAGCCCTGACAGTGGCAATAGGCTATATTTTATTTGACATTCTACTGTGCTGATGTTAAAGGAGCATGAGGCTCCTTTTAAGAAATGACACTCTCTAGCGCCACCCTTCACCACGACGGCCGTTGGGGGTACTGCAGCCAACAGTGAAGCCGGCACGGGAGAACGGGGAGAATGAGCATGCAGAGGGGGGAAAAAGGGAAAAGAGAGGAAAAAAGAGGAAAAAAAGAGGGAAAAAAAGAGGAAAAAAGAAGAAAAAAAGCCAAAAAAGAGGAAAAAATGAGAAAAAAAGAGGAAAAAAAGAGGAAAAAAGGAGGACAAAAAGGAAGAAAAGAGGAAAAAAGAGGAAAAAAGGAGGAAAAAAAAGAGGAAAAAGAGGAAAAAAAGAGAAAAAACAAGGAAAAAAGAGGAAAAAAGAAGAAAAATAGGAAAAAAAAAGAGAAAAAAGAGGAAAAAAATAGGAAAAAAGAGGAAAAAAGAGAAAAAAAAATCAAGAAAAATACAGGGAAAAAAGGGAAAAAAGAGTAAAAAAAATAGGAAAAAATAGGAAAAAAGGAGACATGACACTGCAGCCAACAGTGAAGCCGGCACGGGAGAACGGGGAGAACGTGCATGCAGCGTCATGTGACGTCACATCTGCAGGACAGCGCGGGAAATTCAGGACAGAATTGCAGCACATTTTGCAGCAACAGCCAGTTCAAGGCAAAGGAGAGATACACTAGAGGAAACATTCTTTTTGATTTGGAACGCTTCATCTGACATTATTACTAGAAAACTTAAAATGTATACGGATTTTTTTCATAAATCCTGCCTCAATCCTGCCTCAAACTCCTTTAAATGTTTGCCCAACAAATGTTCGTGAATCGTGAAAAATCAGGGAAATCATGCGATTAATCGCGACATTGCCCAGCCCTAAAAAAAATACAATAAGTACAGTAGTGTTGTGACTGGCGCGTACTTCACCGCTGCATCCCGACTCGCTCTGTAGCGGATTTTTCTCCTAAAGGTGCAGGACTGTTTTTACCAGAGAAGAAAATAGTTCTGGGTCTTTGCTGTGTCAGATTCAAATCGAATCAAAGATTTGAACACGTTTGTCCTTATGAAAACATGAAAACTATCAGAATTAGGCTTAATTAGGTCAGCTCAGAGAAGCTGACTGCTGGATTTTTCACATCCTTATCATTGTTAACAGAAGTCACAGGACAGGCCACTCCCTGAGGGTATTCAGGGGGGATGTCTGCTCTGTTAACAGTTCACCAGTGTCTTTAGACACATCTGTGCAAAACCTCACAGAGTTCTGACTGCTGGTTATCACATGTTAACAGATGACAGGGCAGCCCTTCCTGAGTTTGGGCTGACCAACAACTATCCCATTGTTAGTTGACCATCTGATGACAACAAAAACCCCTTGACCATTTGAGGTTTCTTAAAAGGATGTCTGTTGCTCTGCACACCACAAGATAAGTTGCTTATTAACTGAAAAGTCATAGGTGTGACCTCTTTAACCATCATCTGATACCATGTCTGTGACCATCTGTTTTCGTCCATTGTCTATACATTTACAGTCCAAATATGGTCATTTCCTGTTTCCCATTCTCAAATAAAAAGCGTCCTGCAGAAGCAGCAAGTTGTGAGAAGGCCTGACAAGCTCTAAGAGGAGGGCCGTGTTGCCCTGAAGCTCCTCAAGACTTCTCTCCAAGCTTCTGCAGAAGCGCCTTGAAAATCATTTCTAACAGTCTCTGTGTCTTTCCTAAGTTATTAATTTATGTTGATGATTTAGAAACCTAACAGCTGTTGCTCATTTCTCTTCTTATAAGCCGACACCATGGATTGATGAAGCTCATTGGCCGTTCTCAACTTGTTGCTAAGCAATCAATGTTATTGACACAGGAAGTGAAGAAGAAGGAGACTGTTTAGCCAATCAGAATGCAGAACACGATGCACAATGTAAATCCGTGAAAGGTCGATAGACGGATGGACGAACGAACGGACAGACAGACAGACAGACAGATAGATGGATAGATGTGGGACTTACGTCACTCCTGGTCCTGGTGTGCTGCCGGGCCAGCACGGTCTCGATGGTCTGGGGCATCAGGGAGTAGAGACTGGAACCAGCAACCCTCCGGCCCTCGTCCCGGTACCACTTCTGCAGCAGACACCAAGAAACACCGGGTACCACGACCACCGCATTTGGACTTTTTTCTCAACATTTCTAATTTATTCACGAAATTTGTTGTGAGGTCGTGTTTGAGAATGTTTTGTTAGTTTTACGGTAAACAGCCTGGCACGGCGGCTACGGCGGCCAACCTCGCTGTACAGCTACGTTAGCTCTTTAGCATGCTATGGCGGCTAACCTGGCTGTACAGCTACGTTAGCTCTTTAGCATGCTATAGCGGCTAACCTCGCTGTACAGCTGCGTTAGCTCCTTAGCGTGCTATGGTGGCTAACCTGGCTGTACAGCTACGTTAGCTCTTTAGCATGCTATGGCGGCTAACCTGGCTGTACAGCTGCGTTAGCTCCTTAGCGGCTACGTACCTCGCTGTACAGCTGCGTTAGCTCCTTAGCAGCTACGTACCTCGCTGTACAGCTGCGTTAGCTCCTTAGCAGCTACGTACCTCGCTGTATAGCTGCGTTAGCTCCTTAGCGTGCTGCGTTTCCTGCGTCTTCGGCAGCAGATGGTACAGAGACTTGACCAGCTGCTTCTTCCCGGCCGCCGTGTATTTGTTCTGGTGAAGAGAAACGGACAAGTCACGCTGTTTGCAGACGATGTTCAGGTCTACGTTAAAGAACCAGAACCAGAACCAGAACCAGAACCAGAACCAGAACCAGCACCAGCACCAGAACCAGAACCAGAACCAGAACCAGAACCAGACCCCCTGCCGACCCACACCCCCGTCTCCACCTGGCTGTGCGTCTCCTCCATCTCTTTGACGAATCTCGTCTCCAGCGTCTCCGGCAGCAGCGAGTACAGACTGTTGGCCAGATCTTCCACGTCCTTCCTGTACTTGGACTGGAAGAAAAACACCAACAATTTACCCTGAAACACCGATATATGAGAGAAACTTTGGAGACGTGGTACGTTGTGATTCAAAAGTACAAGTTGATGGAGAGAGTACGTCGTTGATTCGGCCTTCGTACAAATCCACATTCAGAGCTTTAGAGTTTTAGAGTTTTAGATGTTTGTAAAGTGGAGAGATGAGGGAATAACAGCTTTATCTACACTCACAGACAAACAATAATTTAAATTATTAGGATGACTTAAAAAAACAGTATGGATTGGAGGAGATTTTACAGATATTTACAACAGAGACACTTTTATGACAGAAATGAAGAAGGAAATCTGACTGGAAGGGAATGATGTGATTGAGGTGTTGACAGATGTTTATAAGTAAACTATTAAGAATCGTCTCCAAACTGTATAGAGGATCCAGACTGGAACCAGGAACTGGTCCAGAACCAGAACCGGGACCAGGAACCAGAACCAGAACCAGAACCGGGTCGGTCTCACCTGACTCTGCAGGTCTGGTTCTGGACCCGGTTCTAGTCCAGAACCAGAACCAGAACCAGGACCAGAACCGGTCTCACCTGACTCTGCAGGTCTTGGATCTCCTTCAGAAACTCCGTCTCCTTCGTCTGAAACATCTGGTGGAAAAAGCTGCTGCCGACGACCCGCTTTCCCTCCTGCTGGTACCGGACCTGGAACACACGGAACCGGGTCAGGACCGGGTCAGAACCGGGTCACAGAGATTCAACATGGCCGCCGTTCCTCCCTAAAGCGCTGAGTCGTTCCCACCTGGCTCAGCAGCGCCGCCGCGGCCTTAGCTAGCTTAGTCTCCACCGTCTCCGGCAGCAGCGAGTACAGACTCACGCTCAGATCCTTCCTGCCGTCGCGGTACTTTACCTGGAGGAGATAGTGACATCATCATTACCCACAATGCACCTGAGATGATGACATCATCATCACAACAACAAATGTCTTCCATCATCCATCCATGCATATCCAGTACCTGACTCTGCAGCTCGTTAGCCTCTTTAGCATGTAGCGTGTCCAGGGTTTCCGGCAGCTGATGGTACAGACAGCTGCTAGCCTCCTTCCTGCTAGCCTCCTTGTACTTCACCTGCACATATCAACACTTAGCTCCGCCCCTGACTCCGCCTCCAAACATGGGGCGGTAAATATTAGGAGACGTATAACGCGTCGGCCTGATGTCGCTAGTGTAGTACGATAGCGGCGTGGCTATAGCGGTGTTGCTACTATAGCGGTGTTGCTACTATAGCGGCGTTGCTACTATAGCGTGTTGCTACTATAGCGGTGTTGCTACTATAGCGGCGTTGCTACTATAGCGTTGTTGCTACTATAGCGGTGTTGCTACTATAGCGTTGTTGCTACTATAGCGGTGTTGCTACTATAGCGTTGTTGCTACTATAGCGGCGTTGCTACTATAGCGGTGTTGCTACTATAGCGGCGTTGCTACTATAGCGGCGTTGCTACTATAGCACGGCGACGGCATTGCTACTATAGCACGGCGACGGCGTTGCTACTATAGCGGCGTTGCTACTATAGCTGCGTTGCTACTATAGCGGCGTTGCTACTATAGCGATGTTGCTACTATAGCAGCGTTGCTACTATAGCAGCGTTGCTACTATAGCGGTGTTGCTACTATAGCGGTGTTGCTACTACAGCGGCGTTGCTACAATAGCGGCATTGCTACCATAGCAGCGTTGCTACTATAGCAGTGTTGGCGTTGCTACTATAGCGGCGTTGCTACTATAGCAGTGTTGCTACAATAGCGGTGTTGCTACTATAGCAGTGTTGCTACTATAGCAGCATTGCTACAATAGCGGTGTTGCTACTATAGCATCGTTGCTACTATTGCGTCGTTGCTACTATAGCAGCGTTGCTACTATAGCGGTATTGCTACTATTGCGGTGTTGCTACTATAGCGGTGTTGGCGTTGCTACTATAGCAGCGTTGCTACTATAGCAGCGTTGCTACTATAGCAGCGTTGCTACTTTAGCGTCATTGCTACTATAGCGGTGTTGCTACTATAGCAGTGTTGCTACTATAGCAGTGTTGCTACTATAGCGTTGCTACTATACGGTGTTGCTACTATAGCGGTGTTGCTACTATAGCGGTGTTGCTACTATAGCAGTGTTGCTACTATAGCGGTGTTGCTACTATAGCGTTGCTACTATATCGGTGTTGCTACTATAGCGGTGTTGCTACTATAGCGGCGTTGCTACTATAGCATGGCGGCGTCGTTGCTACTGTAACGGTGTTGCTACTATAGCGGCGTTGCTACTATAGCACGGCGGCGGCGTTGCTACTATAGCGGTGTTGCTACTGTAGCGGCGTTGCTACTATAGCACGGCGGCGGCGTTGCTACTATAGCGGTGTTGCTACTGTAGCGGCATTGCTACTGTAGCGGCGTTGCTACTATAGCACGGCGGCGGCGTTGCTACTATAGCGGTGTTGCTACTATAGCGGTGTTGCTACTATAGCGGTGTTGCTACTGTAGCGGCGTTGCTACTATAGCACGGCGACGGCGTTGCTACTATAGCGGCGTTGCTACTGTAGCACGGCAGCGGCGTTGCCTGATAGGTTCCCGGTTAAGAGACAGAATTGACGTGTTTTTTTTCGAACGGATGATTCTCACGTTGCTCTGCAGCTCCGACACCGTCCTAGCTAGCTGCGTCTCCGAGGTCTCGGGGAGCTGAGAGTAGAAACTCTGGGACCGGGACTTCAGTCCGTCCTCGCGGTACCGGGTCTGGGGGGACAAGAGCAGAGGAACCTGAAGGAACCAGGGAGGAACCAGGCAGGAACCGAGGCTAGAGCCGGTCTGAACCGGTCCCCCGAGGCAGGAACCGGTTCCCTGAGGAGGAACTGGTCTCTGAGGTCGGAGCGGGTTCCTCTCACCTGGCTCTGCAGGTCCGACATCTTAGCGGCTAGCTGCGTCTCTGCCGTGGCCGGCAGCGTCGCGTAGAGACTGGAGGACGAGGACCCGGCCTGCTTGTACTGGTTCTGGAAAGACAAGGATTCAGGTTCAGGTGGGGGATGCTACTATAGTAGCATCACTACTATAGTAGCATCACTACTATAGTAGCATCACTACTATAGTAGCATCGCTACTATAGTAGTGATGCTACTATAGTAGTGATGCTACTTGTTACGTTCACTACGTCACTGGTGTTCGGCGGCGGTGCGGCGCAGGTGAGATGAGAGTGGGAGGTTCACTTACCTGGGCTATAAACGGGAGCTAGCTGGCACTAGTTGCAGCATGTTGTCACGTCGGGAGAGATGCGCCACCGGTAAGCTGCTGCTTATATTAATTGGGCTGCGGTTTAAGTTTGTTTTGTAAACGCTGCCGCTGTGCTGGCGTTTGTTTGTCTGCTTGATCCGTAAATGTTTGAGTTTGAATTGTGGCGTCTTCACTATACTTCCTGGTTGCGGTGCATGCTGGGAAATGTACGGTAGTTAATTGGTTTACATGGGTAATGGTTTGCTTTGCTCAGCGTTGCTACTAAAAACTACACTCATTATTTGCACTTTGGGCCGATATACTGAGAGCACTTTGTGGTTTAAGCTGTTGGTTTAATGTGTAGCATTGCTATTTATTTACATTTGGTTTAAGTATTTGACTTGGTTTAACTAATTTGTGGCAATGAAATGTGGCTTGTGTGTAGCAGTGCAATGTTTAAATGTTCAATGTTGCTTGTGAGGGAAATTGTTGCATTTCTGCAATTATTGCATAGACAGTTTAAAAAACTTTATTTATTGTGATTTATTGTTAATTATTGTAATTCTAATTATATTATTATTATTATAACACTAAATACTGATTATATTACTACTACTAAATTATACTTGTAATTTATATTTGCATAATTTATTCAGTATTTATAGTGTATTATGTATATTGCTGTTTACAACATAGTCTTTTTTATTTTATAGGTTTATAACCTGCTATTGTGGACTAAAAAACAACTTTATAAGGAAACAAAAAACAAACAAAGTAAATAAAAAAACCACAAAGAGTTAAAACACCGTGTCTTCTTCTAGCGCCCTGTTCGGTGGGGAGAATCTTAAAGAACCAAACTATAGTAGTGATGCTACTATAGTAGTGATGCTACTATAGTAGTGATGCTACTATAGTAGCATCACTACTAGTGATGCTAGTGATGCTACTATAGTAGCATCACTACTAGTGATGCTACTATAGTAGTGATGCTACTATAGTAGTGATGCTACTATAGTAGCATCACTACTAGTGATGCTAGTGATGCTACTATAGTAGCATCACTAGTAGTGATGCTACTATAGTAGTGATGCTACTATAGTAGCATCACTACTAGTGATGCTAGTGATGCTACTATAGTAGCATCACTACTAGTGATGCTACTATAGTAGCATCACTAGTAGTGATGCTACTATAGTAGGACCAGACTAGACTGGACCAGACTCCGGTCCACCGTGGGGAACCAGGACTGGACTAGACCGGACCAGACCTGGTCCACCGTGGGGAACCAGGACCGTACCAGACTAGACTAGACCGGACCAGACCCTGGTCCACCATGGGGAACCAGGACTCACCTGGCTCTGCAGAACCGTCGTCTCTCTGGCGTGTTTGGTGTCCATGGTCTCGGGGAGTTTGGAGAACAGAGACGTCTGGTCCTTCTGCCGGTACTTCACCTGCCAGACACCACAGGATCAGTCTGGACCAGGACCTGGACCTGGACCTGGTATCAGTCCAGCTATCAGCCGTCGGCCAATCAGGGCAGGGCGACGCCCACCTGACCTCTGACCCCCGCTGATTCTGCAGGAGTCCGTCTGCAGCTCAGGCTGCAGGAACTAAAACCAGCTCTAGTGGTTCCCACAGCAGGAACTAAAACCAGCTCTAGTGGTTCCTACAGGAACTAAAACCAGCTCTAGTGGTTCCTACAGGAACTAAAACCAGCTCTAGTGGTTCCTACAGGAACTAAAACCAGCTCTAGTGGTTCCTACAGGAACTAAAACCAGCTCTAGTGGTTCCTACAGGAACTAAAACCAGCTCTAGTGGTTCCCACAGCAGGAACTAAAACCAGCTCTAGTGGTTCCCACAGCAGGAACTAAAACCAGCTCTAGTGGTTCCCACAGCAGGAACTAAAACCAGCTCTAGTGGTTCCCACAGCAGGAACTAAAACCAGCTCTAGTGGTTCCCACAGCAGGAACTAAAACCAGCTCTAGTGGTTCCTACAGGAACTAAAACCAGCTCTAGTGGTTCCCACAGCAGGAACTAAAACCAGCTCTAGTGGTTCCTACAGCAGGAACTAAAACCAGCTCTAGTGGTTCCTACAGCAGGAACTAAAACCAGCTCTAGTGGTTCCTACAGGAACTAAAACCAGCTCTAGTGGTTCCCACAGCAGGAACTAAAACCAGCTCTAGTGGTTCCTACAGCAGGAACTAAAACCAGCTCTAGTGGTTCCCACAGCAGGAACTAAAACCAGCTCTAGTGGTTCCCACAGCAGGAACTAAAACCAGCTCTAGTGGTTCCTACAGCAGGAACTAAAACCAGCTCTAGTGGTTCCTACAGCAGGAACTAAAACCAGCTCTAGTGGTTCCTACAGGAACTAAAACCAGCTCTAGTGGTTCCCACAGCAGGAACTAAAACCAGCTCTAGTGGTTCCTACAGCAGGAACTAAAACCAGCTCTAGTGGTTCCTACAGCAGGAACTAAAACCAGCTCTAGTGGTTCCTACAGCAGGAACTAAAACCAGCTCTAGTGGTTCCTACAGCAGGAACTAAAACCAGCTCTAGTGGTTCCTACAGCAGGAACTAAAACCAGCTCTAGTGGTTCCTACAGGAACTAAAACCAGCTCTAGTGGTTCCCACAGCAGGAACTAAAACCAGCTCTAGTGGTTCCCACAGCAGGAACTAAAACCAGCTCTAGTGGTTCCCACAGCAGGAACTAAAACCAGCTCTAGTGGTTCCTACAGCAGGAACTAAAACCAGCTCTAGTGGTTCCTACAGGAACTAAAACCAGCTCTAGTGGTTCCTACAGCAGGAACTAAAACCAGCTCTAGTGGTTCCTACAGCAGGAACTAAAACCAGCTCTAGTGGTTCCTACAGCAGGAACTAAAACCAGCTCTAGTGGTTCCTACAGCAGGAACTAAAACCAGCTCTAGTGGTTCCTACAGGAACTAAAACCAGCTCTAGTGGTTCCCACAGCAGGAACTAAAACCAGCTCTAGTGGTTCCTACAGCAGGAACTAAAACCAGCTCTAGTGGTTCCTACAGCAGGAACTAAAACCAGCTCTAGTGGTTCCTACAGCAGGAACTAAAACCAGCTCTAGTGGTTCCTACAGCAGGAACTAAAACCAGCTCTAGTGGTTCCTACAGGAACTAAAACCAGCTCTAGTGGTTCCTACAGCAGGAACTAAAACCAGCTCTAGTGGTTCCCACAGCAGGAACTAAAACCAGCTCTAGTGGTTCCCACAGCAGGAACTAAAACCAGCTCTAGTGGTTCCTACAGGAACTAAAACCAGCTCTAGTGGTTCCTACAGGAACTAAAACCAGCTCTAGTGGTTCCTACAGGAACTAAAACCAGCTCTAGTGGTTCCCACAGCAGGAACTAAAACCAGCTCTAGTGGTTCCTACAGCAGGAACTAAAACCAGCTCTAGTGGTTCCCACAGCAGGAACTAAAACCAGCTCTAGTGGTTCCTACAGGAACTAAAACCAGCTCTAGTGGTTCCTACAGGAACTAAAACCAGCTCTAGTGGTTCCTACAGCAGGAACTAAAACCAGCTCTAGTGGTTCCTACAGGAACTAAAACCAGCTCTAGTGGTTCCTACAGGAACTAAAACCAGCTCTAGTGGTTCCCACAGCGACGCAGCAGCGGGAACTAAAACCATGACTACGTTTCCAGCATCAATAACCATTTTAAAACCGGAATATTAGCAACAACCCGGTTTTGGCGGTACTTGTACGGGACCAGATCTAGTTCCCACTAAGCGGTACTTGTAACACCCTGTCCTAATAACTGCATGCGATGCGAGTGAGCGTCAGCGACAAAAACAGTTCCATTGCTTTATTTTCTATTGGACTGTCCAAACTGAACGCGAGCGGCGCAGCGCGACGCGGCGCAGCTCAAAACGGCGCGACGTGGCGCGACGTGGCGCGACGTGGCGCGACGTTTTGAGCTGGACTTTTGTCGCACGCCCTGTTTCTATTTTCTTCCTGTCGCTTGCGTTGAAAGCGCTGTAGGAAACAGTCATTTCAATACAAGAACCTCAATAAAGTTCAGCTGCTGGAGGGAGATCAGGGAGCTGGAAGGTTCTGATAAGATAATAAGATATAATAATAAGATAATATATAATAATAATAATAATAATAATAATAATAATAATAATAATAATATAATAATAGGATAATATTTCTTTCTGCCACTTTATTGAGGTTTTTGTGGTGAAATGAGGAGGAATCATAGAGATAACTTCTCATTTCAACGGTTCCTCAGCATGACTGTTTCTACAGCGCTTTCAACGCGAGTGACAGGAAGAAAATAGAAGAACATTTAAATATCACAATATCAAGCTTGTTTTCTGTTTAGAAAGTACAAACGTAGGAAGATTACAAGTACTCACCATCTTTTACTTGTCTCTTTATTCTTTTAGGAGTTATTTTAGGAGTTTCTTTCAGGAGCACGGGCGGTAGTGCAGTGAATAAAGGCTGATTTATGGTTCCGCGTAAAATCGACGGTGTAGCAACGCCGGTTCGGTGTGCGTCGCCGCGTAACCTACGCCGTAGGGTCTGCGTTGGTGTAACGCGGAACCATAAATCAGCCTTTTAAAAAGCGAGTTTCTATCAATCAAAATAAGGCGGGGCCGATAACGCGTTCAGTGTTTCAGGACAGAGCGCGTCCGATGTAACGCAGAGCGACGCGATAGTCTGGCGCTCGTGTGCAGTTAGGACAGGCTGTAAGGGACAGATCTAGTTCCCACCTCACTGTGCGTCTCCAGAACTAGTTCCCACCTGGATCTAGTTCCCACCTCACTGTGCGTCTCCAGATCTAGTTCCCACCTCACTGTGCGTCTCCTCCAGCTCCTTCAGGAACTTGGTCTCCAGCGTCTCCGGCAGCAGCGAGTACAGGGTGCAGGACTGGTCCTCCTGGTCCCTCCTGTAGGACACCTGTAGGAGAACCAGACCCCGTTACCGTGGAGACCTGGACCCCGTTACCGTCCAGACCTGGACCCGTTACCGTCCAGACCGTGCGTTTTTTGCGTGCGTTTGTGCGTGCGTTCGTGCGTTTTTTAGTACGTTCGTGCGTTTTTTAGTGCATTTGTGCGTTTTTTCGTGCGTTTTTTCGTGCGTTTTTTCGTGCGTTTTTGCCTTTTTTCGTGCGTTTTTTAGTGCATTTGTGCGTTTTTTCGTGCGTTTTGTCATGCGTTCGTGCGTTTTTGCCTGCGTTCGTGCGTTTTTGCCTGCGTTCGTGCGTTTTTTCGTGCGTTTTTTCGTGCGTTTTTGCGTGCGTTTTTTCGTGCGTTTTTTCGTGCGTTTTTTCGTGCGTTTTTTCGTGCGTTTTTTCGTGCGTTTTTTAGTGCATTTGTGCGTTTTGTCGTGCGTTCGTGCGTGCGTTCGTGCGTTTTTTCGTACGTTCGTGCGTTTTTTAGTGCGTTTTTTAGTGCATTTGTGCGTTTTTTCGTGCGTTTTTGCCTGCGTTCGTGCGTTTTTTCGTGCGTTCGTGCGTTTTTTCGTGCTTTTTTTTTGTGCGTTTTTTAGTGCATTTGTGCGTTTTTTCGTGCGTTCGTGCGTTTTTTCGTGCGTTTTTTAGTGCATTTGTGCGTTTTTTCGTGCGTTCGTGCGTTTTTGCCTGCGTTCGTGCGTTTTTTCGTACGTTCGTGCGTTTTTTCGTGCGTTTTTAGTGCATTTGTGCGTTTTTTCGTGCGTTCGTGCGTTTTTTCGTGCGTTTTTTAGTGCGTTTTTTAGTGCATTTGTGCGTCTTGTCGTGCGTTCGTGCGTTTTTTGCGTGCGTTCGTGCGTTTTTTCGTACGTTCGTGCGTTTTTTCGTGCGTTTTGTCGTGCATTCGTGCGTTTTTTGCGTGCGTTCGTGCGTTTTTTCGTACGTTTGTGCGTTTTTTCGTGCGTTTTTTAGTGTATTTGTGCGTTTTTTCGTGCGTTTTGTCGTGCATTCGTGCGTTTTTTGCGTGCGTGCGTTCGTGCGTTTTTTCGTACGTTCGTGCGTTTTTTGCGTGCGTGCGTTCGTGCGTTTTTTCGTACGTTTTGTAGTGCGTTTTTGCGTGCGTTCGTGCCTTTTTTCGTGCGTTTTTGCCTGCGTTCGTGCGTTTTTTCGTGCGTTTGTGCGTTTTTTCGTGCGTTTTGTCGTGCGTTTTGTCGTGCGTTCGTGCGTTTTTCCTTTTTCCTCAAAATTTTGACTTTTCCCTCAAAATTTCGACTTTTTCCTCATGTCATCATGTCAAGACCTGGACCCGTTACCGTCCAGACCTGGACCCCGTTACCGTCCAGACCTGGACCTGAACCGGTTCCTGCTGGACCAGACCACCACAGACCGGGTTCTGGTCCTGAGGAACATCAGAACATCAGAGTGTCATCTGCGTATAGAATGATGTTGGTTCTAAACACCAGGTGGGGCTGAGGGAAACGTAGAATTAAAGAGTTCCTGCGGTTCTCCTCGCTAGGTGGTGGTGTTTCCATGGTTACCAGGAGCAGTGTTTCCTCTAGGAATTGTTTCAGCAGTGGGGGCATGCTTCCCGGGGGGGTGGCGGCGGCGGTGTAAATGTACGGCGTACACAAATTACCACTTGACAGCAAATGTAACTTTCAAAACCTCGCCATGTTTTTTTTTTGGATTCAGTCCGCAAATGACGACGAAAAGCATTCTGGGAAATTTTCATAGCCCCTCGCTGGCGAAGTCAGCATCTGAAATCCCTCGATCCGTAGGGGCTATTCTCAGCCCCTAGCCCTCGTTATGCCCCCTCCCCCTAGGTGAAAAGAGGAATTGGGACACCACTACCTTCACGGGTGAAAATTTCCCAGAATGCTTTTCGTCGTCATTTGCGGACTGAATCCAAAAAAAAAACATGGCGGACATTTCTTAGTGAATAAATCAATATTTTGAGTTAGTTTCTGCATAAAAATGCGTTTTGATTACATTTCTAGCGACAAATGTATATTTTACTTTCATAATATTCACTCAGTGAATGTACATAATCCCTTTTTTGTCCGTTGTTCGCGAACAATCGCGCCGGAGTAAAGGCTGTTAGGTTACGCCGTAGGCTACGCAAGCTACGCCGTAGGCTACGTAAGCTACGCCGTAGGCTACGTAAGCTACGCCGTAGGCTACGTAAGCTACGCCGTAGGCTACGTAAGCTACGCCACGGGCCGCCACTGCGGAATGAATGTAGAGGAAACACTGAGGAAACGTTCAGGGTCCTCATGTTTCCATGGTTACCAGGAGGCGTTCAGGGCCCTCATGTTTCCATGGTTACCAGGAGGCGTTCAGGGCCCTCCTGGGTTTCCATGGTTACCAGGAGGCGTTCAGGGTCCTCACCTGGCTCTGCAGCTCCGTCACCTGCCTGGCGAACTGCGTCTCCGCCGTCTCGGCTAGCCGGTGGTAGAGCGGCGCCGCCGCCGCCTCCCTGTACTTCACCTGCACCACAAAGCAGAGCGCGGTTAGCCTTAACCGCTAACTCCTAACCCCCAACCTTTAACCGTAACCCCAAACTGTAACCCTTAATTAAATCCCTAATCCTTAACCCCAACCTTAACTTCCAAATCACTAACCCTAACCACTAACCTTTAACCCATAACTCCTAACCCATAACCTCCAACCCCAACCCTTAACCCTTAAACTTAAGCCCTAACCTTTAATTTAACCCTTAATCCTTAACCCCAATCCCTTAACCTTGACCCTAACTCACAACTGTAGCCCCCAACCTATCCCCTAACCCTTAACCCCTTACCCTGACCCTAACCGCTAACCCTTAAACCCTAACGGCTAACCCCAACCCTTAACCGTAACCCTAAGCTTAACTCCTAACCTTTAACCCTAACCCCAAACTGTAACCATTACTTTAACCACTAACCCTTAACCCTAACCACTAACCCTTTACCCCAACCACTAACTCGTCCGCTGGTCTGCAGCAAAGCTTTGGGAAAAGGAATTTGTAATTACAGCAAACACCAATCATTGGTTTGAACCCAGACGGAGGACGACAGTGTTTCCCAACGGTTCCATCAGCGTCTCCATGGACGTGAAAGACAGAAACGTTCTCACTGACGAGGAAATCATTTAGTCTCACTGAACCCTGGACCAGACGCCGGTCACCTGACTCTGGAGCTCCGTCACTTCCTTGGCCAGTTCCGTCTGGAGGGTTTGAGGAAGGCGGGAGAACAGACTGGACGAATGATCCTTCTGCACGTCCTCTTTGTACTTGACCTGCAGAAAGACGACCAGAGTCAAACCAGCCACCCCCAATAAAGACAGAACATAAATACACAATAAAGACCCAATAAAACCCAATAAAACCCAACGAAGACCCAATAAAACCCAATGAAGACCCAATGAAGACACACTAAAACCCAATAAAACCCAACGAAGACCCAATAAAACCCAATGAAGACCCAATGAAGACACACTAAAACCCAATAAAACCCAACGAAGACACAATAAAACCCAATGAAGACCCAATAAAACCCAATGAAGACACAATAAAACCCAATAAAACCCAATAAAACCCAATGAAGACCCAATAAAACCGATAAAACCCAACGTAGACCCAATAAAACCCAAAAGACACAATAAAACCCAGTGTAATGGCATCCCAGTGTAATCAGGACCTGGCTCTGGATCTGGGAAACCTGCTTGGCGTGTTGAGTCTCCAGAGTTTCTGGCATCACCGAGTACAGACTGCTGCCGGCCTCCTGCCTCGCCAACTTCCTGTACGTGATCTGCAGAAACATTTACGGGATTAAAGGCCCGACGGTCCAGAAACATTCACGGGATTAAAGGTCCGACGGTCCAGAAACATTCACGGGATTAAAGGTCCGACGGTCCAGAAACATTCACAGGATTAAAGGTCCGACGGTCCAGAAACATGCACGGGATTAAAGGTCCGACGGTCCAGAAACATTCAGGGGATTAAAGTCTGACGGTCCAGAAACATTCACAGGATTAAAGGTCCGACGGTCCAGAAACATTCACGGGATTAAAGGTCCGACGGTCCAGAAACATTCACGGGATTAAAGTCTGACGGTCCAGAAACATTCACAGGATTAAAGGTCCGACGGTCCAGAAACATTCACGGGATTAAAGGTCCGACGGTCCAGAAACATTCACGGGATTAAAGGCCCGACGGTCCAGAAACATTCACGGGATTAAAGGTCCGACGGTCCAGAAACATTCACGGGATTAAAGGTCCGACGGTCCAGAAACATTCACGGGATTAAAGGTCCGACGGTCCAGAAACATTCACGGGATTAAAGGTCCGACGGTCCAGAAACATTCACGGGATTAAAGGTCCGACGGTCCAGAAACATTCACGGGATTAAAGGTCCGACTGTCCAGAAACATTCACGGGATTAAAGGCCCGACGGTCCAGAAACATTCACGGGATTAAAGGTCCGACGGTCCAGAAACATTCACGGGATTAAAGGTCCGACGGTCCAGAAACATTCACGGGATTAAAGGTCCGACGGTCCAGAAACATTCACGGGATTAAAGGTCCGACGGTCCAGAAACATTCACGGGATTAAAGGTCCGACGGTCCAGAAACATTCACGGGATTAAAGGTCCGACGGTCCAGAAACATTCACGGGATTAAAGGTCCGACTGTCCAGAAACATGGCAGCAGACGCCTGGAGGTCGAGGGAATGGAGGGAACGGAGGGAACGGAGGGGATGGAGGGAACGGAGGGAACGGAGGGAACGGAGGGAACGGAGGGAACGGAGGGAACGGAGGGAACGGAGGGAACGGAGGGAATTGAGGGAACGGAGGGAACGGAGGGAACGGAGGGAACGGAGGGAACGGAGGGAACGGAGGGAACGGAGGGAATGGAGGGGATGGAGGGAATGGAGGGAATGGAGGGAACGGAGGGAACGGAGGGAATGGAGGGAACGGAGGGAATGGAGGGAATTGAGGGAACGGAGGGAACGGAGGGAACGGAGGGAACGGAGGGAACGGAGGGAATGGAGGGAATGGAGGGAATGGAGGGAATGGAGGGAATGGAGGGAATGGAGGGAATGGAGGGAATGGAGGGAATTGAGGGAACGGAGGGAACGGAGGGAATGGAGGGGATGGAGGGAATGGAGGGAATGGAGGGGATGGAGGGAATGGAGGGAATGGAGGGAATGGAGGGGATGGAGGGAATGGAGGGAACGGAGGGAACGGAGGGAATGGAGGGAATTGAGGGAACGGAGGGAACGGAGGGAATCTAGGGAATTGAGGGAACGGAGGGAATGGAGGGAATGGAGGGAACGGAGGGAATGGAGGGAATGGAGGGAATCTAGGGAATCTAGGGAATCTCCTCTCACCTCGCTCTGCAGGTCCGACACGGCTCTGGCGAACGTGGTTTCTGCCGTTTCCGGCAGCTGGGAGTAGAAACTCTGGGAGCGGTTCCTCAAACCTTCCTCCCTGTACTTGTTCTGCATCCAGACGCAGAAAAGACACAACAGAGACAATAAAACCCAATGTAACCCCAATAAAGACACAAAAGACACAATAAAGACCCAATAAAATCCAATAAAATCCAATAAAACCCAATAAACACAATGAAGACCTAATAAAACCCAATGTAACCCCAACAAAGACCCAATAAAATCCAATAAAACCCAATAAAACCCAAAAAACACAATGAAGACCCAATAAAACCCAATAAAATCCAATAAAACCCAATAAACACAATGAAGACCTAATAAAACCCAATGTAACCCCAATAAAGACCCAATAGACACAATAAAGACCCAATAAAATCCAATAAAATCCAATAAAGACCCAATAAAATCCAATAAAGACCCAATAAAATCCAATAAAGACCCAATAAAATCCAATGAAGACCCAATAAAACCAAATAAACCCAATGTAACCTCAATGTAACCCCAATAAAGACCCAATAAAATTCAAAAGACACAATAAAGACACAATAAAACCCAATAACACCCAATGAAGACCCAATAACACCCAATAAAACCCAATGAAACCCAATAAAGACCCAATAAAACCCAATAAAGACCCAATAAAACCCAATGAAGACCCAATAAAACCCAATAAAACCCAATGAAAACCCAATAAAACCCAATGAAGACCCAATAAAACCCAATGAAAACCCAGAAAAACCCAATGAAGACCAAATAAAACCCAATGAAGACCCAATGAAGACCCAATAAAACCCAATAAAACCCAATAAAACCCAACAAAGACCCAATAAAACCCAATGAAGACCCAATAACACCCAATGAAGACCCAATAAAACCCAATAAAACCCAATGAAAACCCAGAAAAACCCAATGAAGACCCAATAAAACCCAATAAAACCCAACAAAGACCCAATAAAACCCAATAAAACCCAATAAAACCCAACAAAGACCCAATAAAACCCAATGAAGACCCAATAAAACCCAATGAAGACCCAATAAAACCCAATAAAACCCAATGAAAACCCAATAAAACCCAATGAAGACCCAATAAAACCCAATGAAAACCCAATGAAAACCCAGAAAAACCCAATGAAAACTCAGAAAAACCCAATGTAACCCCAATAAAGACCCAATAAAACCCAATGAATACCCAATAAAACCCAATGAAGACCCAATAAAACCCAAAAGACACAATGAAAACCCAATAAAACCCAAAAGACACAATGAAAACCCAATAAAACCCAAAAGACACAATAGAGACGGTAAAACCCGATGTCTTACGTCGCTCTGCAAGTCTCCGACCTCGCGGGCGAACTGCGTCTCCAGAGTTTCGGGCAGCAGGTGGTAAACGGGACAGGACAAGTCCTTCTGACCGGCCTCTCTGTACACGACCTAGGAGACAAGCAGGGAATCACGCTAATCAGCGCTAATCACGGCTAATCACGGCTAATCACGGCTAAACGGGACAGGACAAGTCCTTCTGACCGGCCTCTTTGTACACGACCTAGGAGACAAGCAGGGAATCACGCTAATCAACGCTAATCACGGCTAATCAACGCTAATCAACGCTAATCACGGCTAATCAACGCTAATCACGGCTAATCAACGCTAATCACGGCTAATCACGGCTAATCACAGCTAATCACGGCTAATCACGGCTAAACGGGACAGGACAAGTCCTTCTGACCGGCCTCTTTGTACGCGACCTAGGAGACAAGCAGGGAATCACGCTAATCACGGCTAATCAACGCTAATCACGGCTAATCACGGCTAATCACAGCTAATTATGGCTAATCACAGCTAATCACGGCTAATCATGGCTAATCACGGCTAATCAACGCTAATCACGGCTAATCACGGCTAAACGGGACAGGACAAGTCCTTCTGACCGGCCTCTTTGTACACGACCTAGGAGACAAGCAGGGAATCATGCTAATCACGGCTAATCAACGCTAATCACGGCTAATCACGGCTAATCACGGCTAATCACGGCTAATCAATGCTAATCACGGCTAATCAACGCTAATCACGGCTAATCAACGCTAATCACGGCTAATCACGGCTAATCACGGCTAATCAATGCTAATCACGGCTAATCAATGCTAATCACAGCTAATCACGGCTAATCACAGCTAAACGGGACAGGACAAGTCCTTCTGACCGGCCTCTCTGTACGCGACCTAGGAGACAAGCAGGGAATCAACGCTAATCACGGCTAATCAACGCTAATCACGGCTAATCACGGCTAATCAATGCTAATCACGGCTAATCAACGCTAATCACGGCTAATCAACGCTAATCACGGCTAAACGGGACAGGACAAGTCCTTCTGACCGGCCTCTTTGTACACGACCTAGGAGACAAGCAGGGAATCACGCTAATCAACGCTAATCACGGCTAATCAACGCTAATCACAGCTAATCACGGCTAATCACGGCTAATCAACGCTAATCACGGCTAATCACAGCTAATCACGGCTAATCACGGCTAATCACAGCTAATCAACGCTAATCACGGCTAAACGGGACAGGACAAGTCCTTCTGACCGGCCTCTTTGTACGCGACCTAGGAGACAAGCAGGGAATCATGCTAATCACGGCTAATCAACGCTAATCAACGCTAATCAACGCTAAAAAAACGTAGCCTTGACTCCTCTTTAATCAGCAACTACAGACCAATATCAAATCTTCCCTTTATAAGCAAAATACTTGAAAAAATTGTCTACCAACAACTCAACAACTTCTTAACCTCTAATGACTTCCTAGATAATTTCCAATCAGGTTTTCGACCCCATCATAGCACTGAAACCGCGCTTACTAAGGTTATAAATGACATCCGAATGAACACTGACCTAGGCAAAATCTCAATTCTGGTACTACTTGATCTTAGCGCTGCTTTTGATACGGTTGACCATGAAATTTTATTGGACAGACTGGAAAACTGGGTTGGGCTTTCAGACACGGTCTTAGAGTGGTTCAGATCCTATCTGCAAGACAGGGACTACTTTGTTTCCATCGGCAATTACACATCTGACCCAACCAATATGACATGCGGAGTTCCCCAAGGTTCAATCCTAGGCCCTGTTTTATTTAATCTCTACATGCTCCCACTTGGCCTAATTATGCAAAAAAACAGAATAGCTTACCATAACTACGCAGACGACACCCAATTATACATAGCCCTCTCATCGGATGACTATGCTCCCATAGACTCACTGTGTCAGTGCATCAAGCAGATAAATGACTGGATGTGCCAGAACTTCCTCCAACTAAATAACGACAAAACGGAGATAATTGTCTTTGGTGCTAAAGAAGAAAGGCTCAAAGTTACTGCACATCTTGAATCCTTATCTCTGAAGCCAAAGGATCAGGTAAAAAATCTTGGTGTTATAATCGACTCTGATCTGAACTTTAACTCCCACATAAAGTCTATAAGAAAATCTGCCTTTTATCATCTGAAAAATATAGCAAGAATTAGAGGCTATATGTCCAAACAAGACCTGGAAAAACTTATTCATGCTTTCATTTCTAGCAGGTTAGACTACTGCAATAGTCTCTTCTCAGGCCTCCCTAAAAAAGCCATTAAACAACTTCAGCTCATTCAGAATGCTGCTGCTAGAGTTTTAACAAGAACCAAGAAAGCTGAACATATTACACCCATTCTTAAATCTCTGCATTGGCTACCAGTGTGTCATAGAATAGATTTTAAAATACTCCTGTTAGTGTACAAATCCCTCAACAGGTTAGGCCCAAAGTACATCTCTGATATGCTTTTACACTATGAACCCCCTAGACCTCTAAGATCATCAGGGACTGGTCTGCTAACTGTTCCTAGGACCAAAACCAAGCATGGCCAAGCCGCTTTCTGCTACTACGCCACTTATAGCTGGAATAAGCTCCCGGAAGACCTTAGATCTGCCCCAACTTTGCCTATTTTTAAAACTAAGCTAAAGACCCTTATGTTTACTTCTGCTTTTAACTGCTGCTAAACCGCAGCACTTTTTATCGATTTTCAGCTTTTACTTCTTACTTCTATTTAAATTTTTAACTTTATTTTTTAATCCAACTGTTAATGTTTTTATTGTGTTCTGTATGATGTTGATTGCAATTCATTGTTGATTGTATTGGAACGTTTTTATGTAAAGCACTTTGAGCTGCTGTGTGCACGAATTGTGCTATACAAATAAATCTGACTTGACTTGACTTGACTTGACTTAATCACGGCTAATCAACACTAATCACGGCTAATCAATGCTAATCACAGCTAATCACGGCTAATCATGGCTAATCACGGCTAATCAACGCTAATCACGGCTAATCAACGCTAATCAACGCTAATCACGGCTAATCATGGCTAATCACGGCTAATCAACGCTAATCACGGCTAATCAACGCTAATCAACGCTAATCACGGCTAATCAACGCTAATCACGGCTAATCACGGCTAAACGGGACAGGACAAGTCCTTCTGACCGGCCTCTTTGTACACGACCTAGGAGACAAGCAGGGAATCATGCTAATCACGGCTAATCACGGCTAATCAACGCTAATCACAGCTAATCACAGCTAATCACGGCTAATCAACGCTAATCACGGCTAATCACGGCTAATCAACGCTAATCACAGCTAATCATGGCTAATCACGGCTAATCACGGCTAATCATGGCTAATCACAGCTAATCAACGCTAATCACGGCTAATCACGGCTAATCACAGCTAATCACGGCTAATCAACGCTAATCACGGCTAATCACAGCTAATCACGGCTAACCACGGCTAATCAACGCTAATCACGGCTAATCAACGCTAATCACGGCTAATCACGGCTAATCAACGTTAATCACGGCTAATCACAGCTAATCACGGCTAACCACGGCTAATCAATGCTAATCACGGCTAATCAACGCTAATCACGGCTAATCAAGGCTAATCACGGCTAATCAACGTTAATCACGGCTAATCATGGCTAATCAATGCTAATCACGGCTAATCAACGTTAATCACGGCTAATCACAGCTAATCACGGCTAATCACGGCTAACCACGGCTAATCAATGCTAATCACGGCTAATCAACGCTAATCACAGCTAATCAACGCTAATCGCGGCTAATCGCGGCTAATCAACGCTAATCACGGCTAATCAACGCTAATCAACGCTAATCATGGCTAATCAACGCTAATCACAGCTAATCACGGCTAATCACGGCTAATCACAGCTAATCACGGCTAATCAACGCTAATCACGGCTAATCACAGCTAATCACGGCTAATCACAGCTAATCACGGCTAATCATGGCTAATCACAGCTAATCAACGCTAATCACAGCTAATCACGGCTAATCACGGCTAATCAACGCTAATCACGGCTAATCACGGCTAATCAAGGCTAATCACAGCTAATCACAGCTAATCACGGCTAATCACAGTTAATCACGGCTAATCACGGCAAATCACGGCTAATCACAGGTAATCACGGCTAATCACGGCTAATCCCGGCTAATCACTGCTAATCACGGCTAATCAATGCTAATCATGGCTAATCAATGCTAATCACGGCTAATCAATGCTAATCACGGCTAATCACTGCTAATCACGGCTAATCACGGCTAATCAACGCTAATCACGGCTAATCAATGCTAATCACGGCTAATCATGGCTAATCAATGCTAATCACGGCTAATCACGGCTAATCACGGCTAATCACGGCTAATCAATGCTAATCACGGCTAATCAATGCTAATTGATAAATAAATAAATAAATCAAATACATTTGATTTAGGCTTTTCAAAGAAAAAAATATTTTACAAAATTACAAGGTAGAAAATATTTGTTGAACATAAAAAAATGACATTTTTTAATTTCCAGCATTATGTTGTTTTGGTTCGATTTATTAATTGTTCGTTTTTTTTTGTGTTTTTTTGCCATTTTCGGCCGAAAAATTTCAGTTACCGAATAATCGGTGCATAACTAACTACTAGACCAGGACCCGGGCGGGGACAGATCTGGTTCTACAGGACCAGGACCCGGACGGGGACAGATCTGGTTCTACAGGACCAGGACCCGGACGGGGACAGATCTGGTTCTACTAGACCAGGACCCGGACGGGGACAGGTCTGTCTACACCAGGACGGGTTTCCACCTGACTCTGCAGCAGAGACGCCTCTTTGGCGTGTTGAGTCTCCAGAGTCTCCGGTAGTTTGTGGTAAAGAGACGCTGAGGTCTGTTTCTGACCGTCCTGCTTGTATTTCACCTGGAAAACAATAAAGATACAATAAAACACAATAAAGATACAATAAAACACAATAAAGACACAATAAAAACACAATAAAGATACAATAAAGATACAATAAAACACAATAAAGACACAATAAAAACACAATAAAGACACAATAAAAACACAATAAAGATACAATAAAACACAATAAAACCCAACAGAGACCAAATAAAACCCAATAAATGTCACGATTGTGGTTTGTTGAGGACCCAAACGCAGGAGAGCAGGAGGCAGGAGTTCACAAAGCAGGACTTATTGAACCAAAAACAAACCAAAAGCGCTGCTGAGCAGCAAAAACGGACCGGGAACACGAACAGGAAAAGTGACGAGGAGAAACATGGAGGAGGAAACAGGACGGACTAACGGGGAGCAGGAAAGACAAGACTAGATATAACAGGGGATAACGAGACACGGGGGATAACGAGACACGGGGGATAACGAGACACGGGGGATAACGAGACACAGGGGATAACGAGACACAGGGGATAACGAGACACAGGAGATAACGAGACACAGGGGATAACGAGACACAGGTGATAACGAGACACAGAGGATAACGAGACACAGGGGATAACGAGACACAGGGGATAACGAGACACAGGGGATAACGAGACACAGGGGATAACGAGACACAGGGGATAACGAGACACAGGGGATAACGAGACACAGGGGATAACGAGACACAGGGGATAACGAGACACAGGAGATAACGAGACACAGGGGATAACGAGACACAGGGGATAACGAGACACAGGAGATAACGAGACACAGGGGATAACGAGACACAGGGGATAACGAGACACAGGAGATAACGAGACACAGGGGATAACGAGACACAGGGGATAACGAGACACAGGGGATAACGAGACACAGGAGATAACGAGACACAGGTGACGACAATCAGGGCAGATGGAAACAGGAGGGACAAAACTCAAACTGAAACTGGGGGAAATGTCAAACCCTGACAATAAAGACCCAATAAAACCAGTAAATGTAAAAGCTTGCACCTCCCGGACACCCCGGCCCCCAGCAGAACCCCCGCCCGGCCCCGGGGCCCCCAGCAGAACCCCGGCCCCCCAGGGGCCCCTCACCTGACTCTGCAGGGCCCCCACCTCCCTGGCGTGCCGGCCCCGGCCCCCCAGGGGCCCCTCACCTGACTCTGCAGGGCCCCCACCTCCCTGGCGTGCCGGCCCCGGCCCCCCCAGGGCCCCCCAGGGGCCCCTCACCTGACTCTGCAGGGCCCCCACCTCCCTGGCGTGCCGGCCCTCCACCGTGTCGGGGAGAACCGAGTACATGTTGACGCTCTGCTCCTTTCTGCCGTCCTCTTTGTACTTGACCTGGAGAGGACGGAGAGGTGATAAATAAAACCCAATAAAACCCATAAAACCCAATAAAGACCCAACAAAGACCCAATAAAACCCAATAAAGACCCAATAAAACCCAATAAAACCCAACAAAGACCCAATAAAACCCAATAAAGACCCAATAAAACCCAATAAAACCCAACAAAGACCCAATAAAACCCAATAAAACCCAATAAAACCCAATAAAACCCAACAAAGACCCAATAAAACCCAATAAAGACCCAATAAAACCCAATAAAACCCAACAAAGACCCAATAAAACCCAATAAAACCCAACAAAGACCCAATAAAACCCAATAAAACCCAACAAAGACCCAATAAAACCCAATAAAGACCCAATAAAACCCAATAAAACCCAACAAAGACCCAATAAAACCCAATAAAGACCCAATAAAACCCAATAAAACCCAACAAAGACCCAATAAAACCCAATAAAGACCCAATAAAACCCAATAAAACCCAACAAAGACCCAATAAAACCCAACGAAGACCCAATAAAACCCAACAAAGACCCAATAAAACCCAACAAAGACCCAATAAAACCCAACGAAGACCCAATAAAACCCAACGAAGACCCAATAAAACCCAATAAAACCCAATAAAGACAAAATAAAACCCAATAAAACCCAACAAAGACACAATAAACCCCAACAAAGACACAATAAATCAAATAAAACCCAACAAAACCCAACGAAGACCCAATAAAACCCAATAAAACCGATAAAACCCAACAAAGACCCAATAAAACCCAATAAAACACAATAAAGACCCAATAAAACCCAATAAAACCGATAAAACCCAACAAAGACCCAATAAAACCCAATTAATAATAATAATAATAATAATAATAATAATAATAATAATAATAATAATAATAATAATAATGAATTTAACTTGTAACGCACTTTACATTCAATGAATCTCAAAGTGCTACACTTAGACCATTCTTCATTCATACACATCCTCACCAGTGGTGGTAAGCTACGTTTGTAGCCACAGCTGCTACGTTTGTAGCCACAGCTGCTACGTTTGTAGCCACAGCTGCTACGTCTGTAGCCACAGCTGCTACGTTTGTAGCCACAGCTGCTACGTCTGTAGCCACAGCTGCTACGTTTGTAGCCACAGCTGCTACGTTTGTAGCCACGGCTGCTACGTTTGTAGCCACAGCTGCTACGTTTGTAGCCACGTCTGCTACGTTTGTAGCCACAGCTGCTACGTTTGTAGCCACGGCTGCTACGTTTGTAGCCACAGCTGCTACGTTTGTAGCCACGGCTGCTACGTTTGTAGCCACGGCTGCTACGTTTTTAGCCACAGCTGCTACGTTTGTAGCCACGGCTGCTACGTTTGTAGCCACAGCTGCTATGTTTGTAGCCACAGCTGCTACGTTTGTAGCCACGGCTGCTATGTTTGTAGCCACAGCTGCTACGTTTGTAGCCACAGCTGCCCTGCAGACTGACGGAAGCGTGGCTGCCATATCGCGCCTAACGGCCCCTCCGACCACCACCATCATTCAAACACATTCACACGGGGCAGGTGGGTAAGGTGTCTTGCCCAAGGACACTACGACAGCAAACTGGGACAGAGCGGGATTCCAACTGCCGACCTTCCGATCATTGGACGACCCGCTCTACCACCTGAGCTGCTGCCGCCCCCAATTAAAACCCAATAAAGACAAAATAAAACCCAATAAAGACAAAATAAAACCCAATAAAACCCAATAAAGACAAAATAAAACCCAATAAATAGCCAATAAAACCCAATAAAGACAAAATAAAACCCAATAAAACCCAATAAAGACAAAATAAAACCCAATAAACCCCAAAAGACACAATGAAGACACAATAAAACCCAATAAAACCAATTAAAACCTCTGCCACCAAGCCCCGCCCCCTCCTACCTCACTAAGCCCCGCCCCCTCCTACCTCACTAAGCCCCGCCCCCTCCTACCTCACTAAGCCCCGCCCCCTCCTACCTCACTCAGCATCTCCGTCTGTTCTCTGGCGAACATGGTGTCGTTGGTCTCGGCCATCAGGTGGTAAAGACTTGCGTCTTTGTTCTGTTTGTACTTCAGCTGGAGACGACAATAAAACACGATAAACTGGTTACCGGGGGCAACCGAGGTCAACGTGCTCGTCTTCATCAGCTCCAGGTGTCCAGGGGTCCAATAAACACCCAATAAAACCCAATAAAACCCAATAAAACCCAATAAAACCCAATAAAACCCAATAAACACCCAATAAAACCCAATAAAAGTTAAGTGCAAGAACAAACTAAACAGGATTGTGACAATGGCGAGCAAAATTGTGGGAAAACCCCTTAAGCCACTTAGCCACCTTTACAGTGAAAGGACAAGGAGAAAGGCCGGGAGAATTGTGGCAGACAGCTCTCATCCTCTTTCTAGACACTTTGAACTTATGAAGTCTGGGAGGCGCTACAGAGTTCCTCTGGCCAAAGGCGCCTTCAGAAAATCTTTTATTCCCAATGCAATCAGTTTTCTTAACTCTAAAAAGTGACCAATCCACAGACTCTGATGAACTGTATCATTTCTACTTTTTATTTCTATTTTTTTATCTTTTTACTTATATGTTAATTGTACCTCTGTTGTTCTTATGTAATCATGTATGTATGTTGTTGTCCTAGAGCTGTCTGTTTTTTAGAGATGTTTGTTTTTTGGTGAGCCAAAGACAATTTTCCACCTCTGGTGGACAATAAAGATGTATTCTATTCTATTCTATTCTATAAAACACAATAAAACCCAATAAAACACAATAAACACCCAATAAAACACAATAAAACTCAATAAACACCCAATAAAACCCAATAAAACCCAATAAACACCCAATAAAACATAATAAAACACAATAAACACCCAATAAAACCCAATAAAACACAATAAACACCCAATAAAACCCAATAAAACCCAATAAAACCCAATACACACCCAATAAAACCCAATAAAACCCAATGAAAACCAATAAACACCCAATAAAACCCAATACACACCCAATAAAACCCAATAAAACCCAATAAAACCCAATAAACACCCAATAAACACCCAATAAAACCCAATACACACCCAATAAAACCCAATAAAACCCAATAAAACCCAATAAACACCCAATAAACACCCAATAAAACCCAATAAAACCCAATAAACACCAAATAAAACCCAATAAAACCCAATAAAACCCAATAAACACCCAATAAAACCCAATAAACACCCAATAAACACCCAATAAAACCCAATAAACACCAAATAAAACCCAATAAAACCCAATAAAACCCAATAAACACCCAATAAACACCCAATAAAACCCAATAAACACCCAATAAAACCCAATAAACACCCAATAAAACCCAATGAAAACCAATAAAACCCAATAAACACCCAATAAAACCCAATACACACCCAATAAAACCCAATTAAAACCAATAAAACCCAATAAAACCCAATACAAACCAAATAAACACCCAATAAAACCCAATAAAGACCCAATACACACCCAATAAAACCCGATAAAACCCAATGAAGACCAATAAACACCCAAAAGACACAGTGAAGACCCAACGAAGACCCAATAAAACCCGCCGGCTCACCTGACTCTGCAGCTGCGACGCCTCTTTGGCGTGTTGTGTGTCCAGAGTCTCCGGTAGAGTCGAGAACAGAGAACTCGCCTGTTCCTTCCTTCCTGCTTCTTTGTACTTCATCTGTAGACGAAACCAACGAACGGAAAATATTCAGCCGACTCCTGGCAACAATAAAACCCAGTAAAACCCAGTAAAACCCAATAAAACCCAATAAAGACCCAAAAGACCCAATAAAACCCAATAAAGACCCAAAAGACCCAATAAAACCCAATAAAACCCAGTAAAACCCGATAAAGACCCAATAAAGACCCAATAAAACCCAATACACACCCAATAAAACCCAAAAGACACAATAAAACACAATAAAACCCAATAAAACCCAATAAACCCAATAAAACCCAATAAAACCCAAAAGACACAATGAAGACCCAATAAAACCCAATAAAACCCAATAAAGACCCAATAAAACCCAATAAAACCCAATAAAGACCCAATAAAACCCAATAAAACTCAATAAAGACCCAATAAAACTCAATAAAGACCCAATAAAACCCAATACACACCCAATAAAACCCAAAAGACACAATGAAGACCCAATAACCCTTCTTCTTCGGTGTAAACCGGAGTCAAGTTCTCTTGTCTGATTTATGTCTGACCTGGCAATAAAGCTTTTTCTGATTCTGATTCTGATTCTTCCAGCTCTCAGCGAAGGCGGACGCTTTTCTGCTCCTCTCCCTTATCAACCTTCCCTGCCTGTCTGCTTTTGTCCTGTCGCTTCAGAGTCTCTCATTTTCACTACTCCAAAAACTCTACAATCATGGAATTGATTAACTGGGCTCTCAGCACTATTGACCAAATTTTTGCAACGAGAAGTCCGGGGGTAAGGGAGCCCTCCTGCCCCGACGGGACATTTTTTGCTGGATACACGATGGACTCCTACAAGAACTGGAAGCCGTTGTGCCTCAAGATCTTGACCGTCAAGGACGTTGAAGATGCTTCATAATTGGATTTATGGTAGCAGGATTTCTTCTAATTGGAGTGGGGATTTTCCTGGCCTATCGACAATCTCGTAAGTCGGCGACAGCCGTTCTGGCTCTTTCAGAGCTGCCCGACGTTGCTGAAGGAATAAGCACTCAGACTCTAGAGCAGGGCCGCAAGCTGATGCGATCCTTGAACAGAATCGCAGGCTAGCAGGGGTCTTCGAGCTCGTTAGCAAGATGGAAAACACCTTGGAGAAGCTCGGTACCCGGCTTGGCGGGGATTGATCACAAATTCGTCTGATTGGAGACGCCATTGATGAACCAGAGACTAAAGGCATACGGAAAATTACTGAGGCTGCCTGATCTCAAGAATTGTTGATTCTACAATCTGCCCTTGACAGAGTGGCTTGGCAGGCCTCTCCGGTCACAATCTCCCTGGTGGAATGTAAACAAGACGACTCTGCCCAAC
The DNA here is from genome assembly GCF_033807715.1 of Cololabis saira. NCBI lineage: Eukaryota > Metazoa > Chordata > Actinopteri > Beloniformes > Belonidae > Cololabis > Cololabis saira. The sequence continues at coordinate 37,550,851 of NC_084608.1, forward strand.
CCTCCCCCTCTCCCACGAACACCCGCGGATCTTCCTCCCAGAACTGACCGAGCTGCCTGATTACATCAAGGACTTTTTGGCTGAGAGCAGCTCTGGGTGAAGGTTCACGGACTATCGCACACACACACACACACACACACACACACACACACACACACACACACACACACACACACACACACACACACACACACACACACACACACACACACACACACACACACACACTCACTGACAACCACAACCCCCCCACCCCCATCCCCCATCCAACGCCTTGCTGGCTCCCCCTCTTATCAGCCCCCCTGACACGGACGTTTGAGTTCGAGCGCCACGCGTTCGCAGCGCTCACTTGGATGAACTGTGCCGGGACTGTCCCCCCCCCACCCCCCCCAACTTTCCCACCCTCCATCACCCACATGCAAGTCCTGTGACGTCTGTGACGTCTGTGCTTCGTGTGCTGCGAGGTGTTTTTTTGCAACTTGATACTGTGTATTGTTTGATATTCAGTGTGAAGATGTATTTTTTTTCTCCTCCCCCCATCCCAGTGTTACCCTTTGGAAAACGGGCGCACAAAACCATTGTGTCGCCGCCGGTGTATCCGAAGTCAAAAACTGTTTTCTAAGCTGACCTAATAAACCTGATTCTGATAAAACCCAATAAAACCCAACGAAAACCAAATAAAACCCAATAAAGACCCAATAAAACCCAAAAGACACAATGAAGACACAATAAAACCCAAAAGACACAATGAAGACCCAATAAAACCCAATAAAACCCAATAAATCCCAATAAAAACCCAATAAAACCCAATAAAGACACTATAAAACCCAATAAATCCCAATAAAAACCCAATAAAACCCAATAAATCCCAATAAAGACCCAATAAAACCCAATAAAACCCAATAAATCCCAATAAAAACCCAATAAAACCCAATAAAGACCCAATAAAACCCAATAAAACCCAATAAAGACACAATAAAACCCAATAAATCCCAATAAAGACCCAATAAAACCCAATAAAGACCCAATAAAACCCAATAAAACCCAATAAAACCCAATAAAGACACAATAAAACCCAATAAATCCCAATAAAGACCCAATAAAACCCAATAAAACCCAATAGACACAATAAAACCCAATAAATCCCAATAAAAACCCAATAAAACCCAATAAAGACACAATAAAACCCAATAAATCCCAATAAAGACCCAATAAAACCCAATAAAGACCCAATAAAACCCAATAAAACCCAATAAAAACCAAAAGACACAATGAAGACCCGATAAATCCCAATAAAGACCCAATAAAACCCAATAAAGACCCAATAAAACCCAATAAAACCCAATAAAAACCAAAAGACACAATGAAGACCCGATAAAACACAATAAAACACAATGAAGACACAACGAAGACCCAATAAAACCCAAAAGACACAATAGAGACAATAAAACCCAATGAAAACTCAATAAAACCCAATAATCTGTAGACGAAACCAACAAACGGAAACGTTCAGACTCCTGGCAACACTAGTGTGTCGTCTGCGTACGAGTTGACCGTCGGATCTACCGTCCTATCGAATAAATACCAGACTAACATAGAAGTTCTGATGGGTTTAAGCTGGATTCTGGTGGACCCTGAAGCCCCGCCCACCTGAAGCCCCGCCCCCCCAGGACCCCCCCCTGAAGCCCCGCCCCCCCTGAAGCTCCGCCCCCCCCGATACCCCCCCCCCCCCTCCTCACCTGGCTCTGCCGCTCAGAAACCGTCTTAGCGAACTGCGTCTCCGAGGTTTCTGGGAGTTGGGAGTAGAAACTCTGGGCCAGGCTCTTCCTGCCGGCGTCCGTGTACCTGATCTGGAAGAGAAGTGTCATGTGACCTCTGACATCACTGCGGTCATGTGACCTCTGACATCACTGCGGTCATGTGACCTCTGATATCACTCTGACATCACTCTGACATCACTGGGGTCATGTGACCTCTGACATCACTGTGACCTCTGACATCACTGGTCATGTGACCTCTGACATCACTCTGACATCACTGGTGGAACCAGCTCCTGATTAACATTTCATTCTACACCAGGGGTGTCAAACTCATTTTTCTTGCCGGCCAGATTTGACCAATTTTTTTCTCGCGGCCGCACACTCAAAATAACAAAAACGGTGCGAACATGTTTTTTTTCTAATTCTTTTTTTTTACTATTGTTATCTAATCCAATATCAGTTTAGTTAATTTTAAAGGAAATATGCACTTTGTTTACACTCTAATTATGTCAAATATATTTCTTCAGGAACTTTTCTTGAAATTTCTCTGGGTTTTTTTTCAAATTATGTAAAATACTTTTAATATCATTACAAATCATTTACAAAGATAAACAGAAACAAGTATGTTTTTTTTATATTTCGCTTTTTTATAGGAAATTTAATTAAAAGCAAAATCTTTCTTATTACATCCCAGAGTGTTTCTTTGTGATTTAGAGATTTTTCCAGTACAATTAAGTGTATTTATTTTTAAAAATTGGCGTAGATATTTACGCCAGTGTGCCGAAAAAGTCAGCACTTCTTTTTTAACTGTTTTACTTTGTCACTATCCTCGTATTCAAAACTGAAATTCTCCCAATAAATATCTTCTATCATCTTTTTTAGCAGTGATATTTTTCCTGCGATAAATATAATAGAAGTCGGTTAATAAAAATAAACGACCGTCTACAAAGAAATAAAATCGGCAAATGCATTCTAGAAAACTAGAAAAATGTTGAAAACAGCTCTCTTTGTGGAATAACGATGGATTTGTAGAAGAAATATATTATGGGATATGCTGCGATTCATGGCAATTATTTATGCCTTCCTTTTAAGTAAATTAACATTTCTTTTTTTGCGTTGGAAACTTCTCGCGGGCCGCATGAAAATCTCTCTCGGGTCACACATTTGACACCTCTGGTCTAAATGCAGATGACATTGACTTCTACCCCTCAGTTAGCAGTTACCTGGTTCTGGTTCTAGCCAGTTAGCGGTTAGCAGTTAGCGGTTACCTGGTTCTGGTTCTAGCCAGTTAGCGATTAGCAGTTAGCGGCTACCTGGTTCTAGCCAGTTAGCGGTTAGCAGTTACCTGGTTCTGGTTCTAGCCAGTTAGCAGTTAGAAGTTAGCGGTTACCTGGTTCTAGCCAGTTAGCGGTTAGCAGTTAGCAGCTACCTGGTTCTAGCCAGTTAGCGGTTAGCAGTTAGCGGTTACCTGGTTCTAGCCAGTTAGCGGTTAGCAGTTAGCAGCTACCTGGTTCTAGCCAGTTAGCGGTTAGCGGTTACCTGGTTCTAGCCAGTTAGCGGTTAGCGGTTACCTGGTTCTGGTTCTAGCCAGTTAGCGGTTAGCAGTTAGCGGTTACCTGGTTCTAGCCAGTTAGCGGTTAGCAGTTAGCAGCTACCTGGTTCTAGCCAGTTAGCGGTTAGCAGTTAGCGGTTACCTGGTTCTAGCCAGTTAGCGGTTAGCAGTTAGCAGCTACCTGGTTCTAGCCAGTTAGCGGTTAGCGGTTACCTGGTTCTAGCCAGTTAGCGGTTAGCGGTTACCTGGTTCTGGTTCTAGCCAGTTAGCGGTTAGCAGTTAGCGGTTACCTGGTTCTAGCCAGTTAGCGGTTAGCAGTTAGCAGCTACCTGGTTCTAGCCAGGTAACGGTTAGCGGCTACCTGGTTCTAGCCAGTTAGCGGTTAGCAGTTAGCAGCTACCTGGTTCTAGCCAGTTAGCAGTTAGCGGTTAGCAGCTACCTGGTTCTAGCCAGTTAGCGGTTAGCAGCTACCTGGTTCTAGCCAGTTAGCGGTTAGCAGTTAGCAGCTACCTGGTTCTAGCCAGTTAGCAGTTAGCGGTTAGCAGTTAGCAGCTACCTGGTTCTAGTCGGTTAGCAGTTAGCGTTTAGCAGCTACCTGGCTCAGCAGCTCCGTCACCTCCCTGGTGAACTGCGTCTCCAGCGTCTCTGCTAGCGTAGCGAACAGCGAGCTCCTCAGGTTCTTCTTCCCGCCTTCCTGGTACTTGATCTACGGTGGAGAAGAGAGTCTGAAACCTGGACCAGGACCAGGACCAGGACCAGGACCTGGACCAGGACCAGGACCAGGACCAGGACCAGGACCAGGACCAGGACCTGGACCAGGACCAGGACCAGGACCTCCAGAACCTCCAGTACCGGCCGTTACCTGGCTGAGCAGCGCGGCGGCCTCTTTAGCGTGCTGCGTGTCCAGGGTTTGGGGCAGCAGCGCGTACAGAGAGCTGCTAGCGTCCCTGCTAGCCGCCTCCTTGTATTTGTTCTGGAAGATCAGAGGAAAAGATGAGTCCTGTTGCCGCAGCAACCGATCCAATCAGTCAGTTTACACGGGAAGTTTAATTCAGAATTAATTCAGAATTCAAATTAAAATGAGTAAAAATTACATATATATATATGTATATATATATATATATATATATATATATATATATATATATATATATATATATATATATATATATATATATATATATATATATATATATTAATAAAATCAATAAAAAACAAACATTATTTATTATTTATTATTATTTATAAAAAAGAAAAGAAAAGAGAAAATTAATAAAGAAATAAGGAAAATATAAATTATAAAATAAAATAAAAATAAATAAATAAAATTAATTAATTAAAAAATGTAAAAGAATTAAAAAAAAGAAACGAAAAGAAAAAAAACTAACATAGAAATTGAAAAAATAATATTAATATTAATAATAATTAATTAATAAAAATAGTAAATTAATTAAAATTAAAGGAAATTAAATTTAAAAAAGAAGACATTTAAAATAATTCAATAAAATAAAAAATAGACAAAAAAACATAAGAAAAATCCAAAAAATAATAATAGTAAAATTCAAAAACTAATAATAAATAAATTAAATAAATTAAATAAATTAAAAAAATAAAATAAAATTAATTAATTAAAACATTTTTAAATAAAAAAAGAAATCAAAACAAAACAAACAAAAATAATAATAAAATAAATAAAATTAATAATTTAATGAATAAAAATAATATTTTTTTTTAAGAAAAATGTAATAAAAGACAAAATAGAAAAAAACAAAAAAACATGCTAGTTTGTTCCGTCTCCGTGGTTACCTGGCTCTGCAGGTGAAACTCACCTGGCTCTGCAGGTGCGACTGCAGCTTGGCCAGCTGCGTCTCCGTGGTTTCTGCCATCTGGTGGAACAAACTGCTCTGATTCTGCTGCTTCATCCCTTCCTTGTACTTCACCTGCAGGACGGAACGGAAACGTTGAAATGTTGAGAATAATGTTGAAGTACGATTTCGAGAAAAAAGTCGAAATTTCGAGAAAAAAGTCTAAATTTCGAGAATAAAGATCTAAGCAGTTTATCGTACAGACATCATTACAACATTGACAAACCCGGGACGCGTTTTACTACAACATATTTTAGTCTCATCATTCTAGCCATTACGGTTTTTGAGATATTCAACTATGCTCATTTTGATGTGAAAAATGTGATAATTCATGGTTTGCATGAATGGGCGTGGCCTAACGGCTCAACAGCACCCCCTAGAAAACTTAACCTACGTGCACGAAAATCGCTACACACCTGTATCATCATCAACTTAAAGAAAAGTCTCTTGGCGCCATGGCCCAAACTGAACAGTTTTTCACCAGGCCTGGCTTGGTGCAAAATGTGGTGATTTTTGGGGCAGATTTAGGGTTTAGGGGGAAAAAAGACTATTCTATAGACTATAGAATAAAACTTCCTACAGATACAATCGGGCCTTCGCACTGTAAGTGCTCGGACCCTAAAAAAAAAAAGTTGAGGTGAACTGAACTACAAACATGGTTCTGGGTGTCGACTGGCCCCGCCCCCTCAGGTACCTGGCCCCGCCCCCTCCCCTGGCCCCGCCCCCTCCCCTGGCCCCGCCCCCTACCTGGCTCTGCAGGTGGGTTTTCTCCCTGGCGTGTTTGGTGTCGATGGTTTCGGCCAGAACGGAGTAAAGATTGGAGCTCAGATCTTCCTTATCCTCTTCTGTGTACTTCACCTGAGAATGGAAGTACAATTTCCAGAAAAAAGTCAAAATGTCGAGAAAAAAGTCTAAAATTGTATTTCAACATTAATCTCGACATTTTGACTTTTTTCAGCAGTCAGCTGGCGGGGCTAGCGTGCTAGGTGTTAGCCTACCTGGCTGAGCAGCGCGCTAGCCGCTTTAGCGTGTAGCGTGTCCAGCGTCTCCGGCAGCAGGTGGAACAGACTGGACGCTAGTTCCTTTAGCCCCGCCTTGTACTTGAGCTGCAGACGGAAGAGAGGACGTTAGCACAGACATTAGCGCAGAATAACATTCATCCAGCCTGGCGTCCCGCTGGGCTCGCTGCTCGGCCCACTTTCATTTACAGTTCTGGTCCTGGTTCTACAGGGTTCTGGTGTTTCTCCCGTCACTCTGCAGGTCCAAGGCAGTCCTAGCCCCGCCCCCTCCGGTAGCCCCGCCCCCTCATGTCCTAGCCCCGCCCCCTCATGTACCGACCCCGCCCCCTCATGTACTGACTCCGCCCCCTCATGTCCTAGCCCCGCCCCCTCAGGTAGCCCCGCCCCCTCTTACGTCACTCTGCAGGTCCGAGGCCGTCCTAGCCCCGCCCCCTCAGGTCCTAGCCCCGCCCCCCTCAGGTAGCCCCGCCCCCTCTTACGTCACTCTGCAGGTCCGAGGCCGTCCTAGCCCCGCCCCCTCATGTACTGACCCCGCCCCCTCAGGTCATAGCCCCGCCCCCTCAGGTAGCCCCGCCCCCTCTTACGTCACTCTGCAGGTCCGAGGCCTCCTTAGCGTGCAGCGTCTGCATCGTCTCCGGCAGCGTCGAGAACAGAGACTTGGAACCGTCTGGAACCTTCCTGTAGTTGATCTGGAATAAAGGAAAAAGAAGTCAAAATGTTGAGAAAAAAGTCTAAATGTCAAGATTAATGTTGAAGTACAATTTCGAGAAAAAAGTTGAAATTTCGACAAAAAAGTCAAAATGTTGAGAAAAAAGTTTAAATATATAAAAAAGTCCAAATTTTGAGAAAAAAGTTGAGAAAAAAGTCAAAATGTCAACAAAAAGTTGAAATTTTCAGCCAGAACGGCTTTCAACAAAAAGTTGAAATTTTGAGAAAAAAGTTGAGAAAAAAGTCGAAATTTCAACAAAAAAGTCAAAGTTTTGAGAAAAAAATTGAGAAAAAAAGTCAAAATTTCAACAAAAAAAGTCAAAATTTTGAGAAAAAAGTTGAGAAAAAACTCGAAATTTAAAAAAAAGTCGAATTTTTGAGAAAAAAGTTGAGAAAAAAGTCGAAATTTCAACAAAAAAGTCAAAATTTTGAGAAAAAAGTTGAGAAAAAACTCGAAATTTTAAAAAAAGTCGAATTTTTGAGAAAAAAGTTGAGAAAAAAGTCGAAATTTCAACAAAAAAGTCGAAATTTTGAGAAAAAAGTCAAAATTTCAACAAAAAAGTCAAAATTTTGAGAAAAAGGTTGAGAAAAAAGTCGAAATTTCAACAAAAAAGTTGAATTTTTGAGAAAAAAGTCTAAAATGACCAGACCAGACCAGACTGGTTAGAACCAAATCAGACCGGACCAGAACCAGAACTCACCTGGCTGTGCAGGTCTCTGACTGATCCGGACCGGTCCAGACCAGAACCAGACCAGAACCAGAACTCACCTGGCTGTGCAGGTCTCTGACTGATCCGGACCAGAACCGGAACCAGAACTCACCTGGCTGTGCAGGTCTCTGACTGATCCGGACCGGTCCAGACCAGAACCAGAACTCACCTGGCTGTGCAGGTCTCTGACTGATCCGGACCAGAACCAGAACCAGAACCAGAACTCACCTGGCTGTGCAGGTCTCTGACGGTCTTGTGGAACCGGGTCTCGCTGGTTTCTGCCAGCTGGGAGTAGAAACTCTGGGAGAGACTCTTCCTGCCGTCCTGCTGGTACTTGACCTGGAGGGACAAGAACCGGGTCAAGAACTGGTCCAGGTCCAGAACCGGGTCAAGAACTGGTCCAGGACAAGAACCGGGTCAAGAACTGGTCCAGGACAAGAACCGGGTCAGGAACTGGTCCAGGACAAGAACCGGGTCAAGAACCGGGTCAAAACCTGAACGCTGTTTCCTACCTCACTCAGAACGTTAGCCACGTCGCGGGCGAAGCTGCTCTCCGAGGTTTCTGCTAGCGTAGCGTACAAACTGCTGGACATTTCCTTCCTGCCGAGCTGCTTGTACTTGACCTGAGAAAACACACGGGTTTGAGAGGGATTGTTTTGTTTTGTTTGTCTAATTACCGGGTCTTTTGTTAAAATGTTTGTCTTATGTTGACGTAGCGGGTCAATCAGCTGATGCTGCAGTGAGGAACGCACATTCAGTGCGCAAGAACTGTTTAGTTTAAATGCTTGAACTATTTAATCAGTACATTTATGGATGTTAAGATGAGCAGCAGATAATTATTTTCTGTGTTAATGATAACCTGTAATAAGAGCTCTGGCCTTATGTTTGACCAGGCCAGGTTTTGTGATCCCGGATGGTGAGCTATTCCAGAATCCAATGATCAGGAGTCCACGTGGAGGAACCAGGAATCATACTCAACAGTAATTATGTGTCTGCCACAGCGGTAGGAACAGAACTCTAGAAACAGAACTCTAGAAACAGAACTCTAGAAACAGAACTCTAGAAACAGAACTCTAGAAACAGAACTCTAGAAACAGAACTCTGAAGAACAGAACTCTAGAAACAGAACTCTAGAAACAGAACTCTAGAAACAGAACTCTGAAGAACAGAACTCTAGAAACAGAACTCTAGAAACAGAACTCTAGAAACAGAACTCTAGAAACAGAACTCTAGAAACAGAACTCTGAAGAACAGAACTCTAGAAACAGAACTCTAGAAACAGAACTCTGAAGAACAGAACTCTAGAAACAGAACTCTAGAAACAGAACTCTAGAAACAGAACTCTGAAGAACAGAACTCTAGGAACAGAACTCTAGAAACAGAACTCTAGAAACAGAACTCTGAAGAACAGAACTCTAGAAACAGAACTCTAGAAACAGAACTCTAGAAACAGAACTCTAGAAACAGAACTCTAGAAACAGAACTCTAGAAACAGAACTCTGAAGAACAGAACTCTAGAAACAGAACTCTAGAAACAGAACTCTAGAAACAGAACTCTAGGAACAGAACTCTAGAAATAGAACTCTAGAAACAGAACTCTAGAAACAGAACTCTAGGAACAGAACTCTAGGAACAGAACTCTAGAAACAGAACTCTGGAAACAGAACTCTAGAAACAGAACTCTGAAGAACAGAACTCTAGAAACAGAACTCTAGAAACAGAACTCTAGAAACAGAACTCTAGAAACAGAACTCTAGAAACAGAACTCTAGAAACAGAACTCTAGGAACAGAACTCTGAAGAACAGAACTCTAGAAACAGAACTCTAGAAACAGAACTCTAGAAACAGAACTCTAGAAACAGAACTCTAGAAACAGAACTCTGAAGAACAGAACTCTAGAAACAGAACTCTAGAAACAGAACTCTAGAAACAGAACTCTAGGAACAGAACTCTAGGAACAGAACTCTAGAAACAGAACTCTGGAAACAGAACTCTAGAAACAGAACTCTAGAAACAGAACTCTAGGAACAGAACTCTGAAGAACAGAACTCTAGAAACAGAACTCTAGAAACAGAACTCTAGAAACAGAACTCTAGAAACAGAACTCTAGAAACAGAACTCTGAAGAACAGAACTCTAGAAACAGAACTCTAGAAACAGAACTCTAGAAACAGAACTCTAGGAACAGAACTCTAGGAACAGAACTCTAGAAACAGAACTCTAGGAACAGAACTCTAGAAACAGAACTCTAGAAACAGAACTCTAGGAACAGAACTCTAGAAACAGAACTCTGAAGAACAGAACTCTAGGAACAGAACTCTAGAAACAGAACTCTAGAAACAGAACTCTAGAAACAGAACTCTAGAAACAGAACTCTAGAAACAGAACTCTGAAGAACAGAACTCTAGAAACAGAACTCTAGAAACAGAACTCTAGAAACAGAACTCTAGAAACAGAACTCTAGAAACAGAACTCTAGAAACAGAACTCTGAAGAACAGAACTCTAGAAACAGAACTCTAGGAACAGAACTCTAGAAACAGAACTCTGAAGAACAGAACTCTAGAAACAGAACTCTAGAAACAGAACTCTAGAAACAGAACTCTAGGAACAGAACTCTAGAAACAGAACTCTAGAAACAGAACTCTAGAAACAGAACTCTAGAAACAGAACTCTAGGAACAGAACTCTAGAAACAGAACTCTAGAAACAGAACTCTGAAGAACAGAACTCTAGAAACAGAACTCTAGAAACAGAACTCTGAAGAACAGAACTCTAGAAACAGAACTCTAGAAACAGAACTCTAGAAACAGAACTCTAGGAACAGAACTCTAGAAACAGAACTCTAGAAACAGAACTCTGAAGAACAGAACTCTAGAAACAGAACTCTAGAAACAGAACTCTGAAGAACAGAACTCTAGAAACAGAACTCTAGAAACAGAACTCTAGAAACAGAACTCTAGAAACAGAACTCTAGGAACAGAACTCTAGAAACAGAACTCTAGAAACAGAACTCTAGAAACAGAACTCTAGGAACAGAACTCTAGAAACAGAACTCTAGAAACAGAACTCTAGAAACAGAACTCTAGAAACAGAACTCTAGGAACAGAACTCTAGAAACAGAACTCTAGAAACAGAACTCTAGAAACAGAACTCTAGGAACAGAACTCTAGAAACAGAACTCTGAAGAACAGAACTCTAGAAACAGAACTCTAGAAACAGAACTCTAGGAACAGAACTCTGAAGAACAGAACTCTAGAAACAGAACTCTAGAAACAGAACTCTAGAAACAGAACTCTAGAAACAGAACTCTAGGAACAGAACTCTAGGAACAGAACTCTAGAAACAGAACTCTAGAAACAGAACTCTAGAAACAGAACTCTAGAAACAGAACTCTAGAAACAGAACTCTAGAAACAGAACTCTAGGAACAGAACTCTAGAAACAGAACTCTGAAGAACAGAACTCTAGAAACAGAACTCTAGAAACAGAACTCTAGAAACAGAACTCTAGAAACAGAACTCTAGAAACAGAACTCTAGAAACAGAACTCTGAAGAACAGAACTCTAGAAACAGAACTCTAGAAACAGAACTCTGAAGAACAGAACTCTAGAAACAGAACTCTAGGAACAGAACTCTAGAAACAGAACTCTAGAAACAGAACTCTAGAAACAGAACTCTGGAAACAGAATTCTAGAAACAGAACTCTGGAAACAGAATTCTAGAAACAGAACTCTAGAAACAGAACTCTAGAAACAGAACTCTAGAAACAGAACTCTAGAAACAGAACTCTAGAAACAGAACTCTAGAAACAGAACTCTAGAAACAGAACTCTGAAGAACAGAACTCTAGAAACAGAACTCTAGAAACAGAACTCTAGAAACAGAACTCTAGAAACAGAACTCTAGAAACAGAACTCTAGAAACAGAACTCTAGAAACAGAACTCTAGAAACAGAACTCTAGAAACAGAACTCTAGAAACAGAACTCTAGAAACAGAACTCTAGAAACAGAACTCTAGAAACAGATCTCTAGAAACAGAACTCTAGAAACAGAACTCTAGAAACAGAACTCTAGAAACAGAACTCTAGAAACAGATCTCTAGAAACAGAACTCTAGAAACAGAACTCTAGAAACAGAACTCTGAAGAACAGAACTCTAGAAACAGAACTCTAGAAACAGAACTCTAGAAACAGAACTCTGAGAAACAGAACTCTAGAAACAGAACTCTAGAAACAGAACTCTAGAAACAGAACTCTAGAAACAGAACTCTGAAGAACAGAACTCTAGAAACAGAACTCTAGAAACAGAACTCTAGGAACAGAACTCTAGAAACAGAACTCTAGGAACAGAACTCTAGAAACAGAACTCTAGAAACAGAAGTCTAGAAACAGAAGTCTAGAAACAGAACTCTAGGAACAGAACTCTAGAAACAGAACTCTAGAAACAGAACTCTAGAAACAGAACTCTAGGAACAGAACTCTAGAAACAGAAGTCTAGAAACAGAACTCTAGAAACAGAACTCTAGGAACAGAACTCTAGAAACAGAACTCTAGGAACAGAACTCTAGAAACAAAACTCTAGAAACAGAAGTCTAGAAACAGAACTCTAGAAACAGAACTCTAGAAACAGAACTCTAGAAACAGATCTCTAGAAACAGAACTCTAGAAACAGAACTCTAGAAACAGAACTCTAGAAACAGAACTCTGAAGAACAGAACTCTAGAAACAGAACTCTAGAAACAGATCTCTAGAAACAGAACTCTAGAAACAGAACTCTAGAAACAGAACTCTAGAAACAGAACTCTAGAAACAGAACTCTAGGAACAGAACTCTAGAAAAAGAACTCTAGAAACAGAACTCTAGAAACAGAACTCTAGGAACAGAACTCTAGAAAAAGAACTCTAGAAACAGAACTCTAGAAAAAGAACTCTAGAAACAGAACTCTAGAAACAGAACTCTAGAAACAGAACTCTAGAAACAGAACTCTAGAAAAAGAACTCTAGAAACAGAACTCTAGAAACAGAACTCTAGAAACAGAACTCTGAAGAACAGAACTCTAGAAACAGAACTCTAGAAACAGAACTCTAGAAACAGAACTCTAGAAACAGAACTCTGAAGAACAGAACTCTAGAAACAGAACTCTAGAAACAGAACTCTAGAAACAGAACTCTAGGAACAGAACTCTGAAGAACAGAACTCTAGAAACAGAACTCTGAAGAACAGAACTCTAGAAACAGAACTCTAGAAACAGAACTCTGAAGAACAGAACTCTAGAAACAGAACTCTAGAAACAGAACTCTGAAGAACAGAACTCTAGAAACAGAACTCTAGAAACAGAACTCTGAAGAACAGAACTCTAGAAACAGAACTCTAGAAACAGAACTCTAGAAACAGAACTCTAGACACAGAACTCTAGGAACAGAACTCTAGAAACAGAACTCTAGAAACAGAACTCTAGAAACAGAACTCTAGAAACAGAAGTCTAGAAACAGAACTCTAGGAACAGAACTCTAGAAACAGAACTCTAGAAACAGAACTCTAGAAACAGAACTCTAGGAACAGAACTCTAGAAACAGAACTCTAGAAACAGAACTCTAGAAACAGAACTCTGAAGAACAGAACTCTAGAAACAGAAGTCTAGAAACAGAAGTCTAGAAACAGAACTCTAGAAACAGAACTCTAGGAACAGAACTCTAGAAACAGAACTCTAGGAACAGAACTCTAGAAACAAAACTCTAGAAACAGAAGTCTAGAAACAGAACTCTAGAAACAGAACTCTAGAAACAGAACTCTAGGAACAGAACTCTAGAAACAGAACTCTAGAAACAGAACTCTAGAAACAGAACTCTAGAAACAGAACTCTAGAAACAGAACTCTAGAAACAGAACTCTAGAAACAGAACTCTAGAAACAGAACTCTAGAAACAGAACTCTAGAAACAGAACTCTAGAAACAGAACTCTAGAAACAGAACTCTAGAAACAGAACTTTAGAAACAGAACTCTAGAAACAGAACTCTAGAAATAGAACTCTAGAAACAGAACTCTAGAAACAGAACTCTAGAAACAGAACTCTAGAAACAGAACTCTAGAAACAGAACTCTAGAAACAGAACTCTAGAGACAGAACTCTAGAGACAGAACTCTAGAAACAGAACTCTAGAAACAGAACTCTAGAAACAGAACTCTAGAAACAGAACTCTAGGAACAGAACTCTAGAAACAGAACTCTAGAAACAGAACTCTAGAAACAGAACTCTAGAAACAGAACTCTGAAGAACAGAACTCTAGAAACAGAACTCTAGGAACAGAACTCTAGAAACAGAACTCTAGAAACAGAACTCTAGAAACAGAACTCTAGAAACAGAACTCTAGAAACAGAACTCTAGAAACAGAACTCTAGAAACAGAACTCTAGGAACAGAACTCTAGAAACAGAACTCTAGAAACAGAACTCTAGAAACAGAACTCTAGAAACAGAACTCTAGGAACAGAACTCTAGAAACAGAACTCTAGAAACAGAACTCTGAGAAACAGAACTCTAGAAACAGAACTCTAGGAACAGAACTCTAGAAACAGAACTCTAGGAACAGAACTCTAGAAACAGAACTCTGAAGAACAGAACTCTAGAAACAGAACTCTAGGAACAGAACTCTAGAAACAGAACTCTAGGAACAGAACTCTAGAAACAGAACTCTAGAAACAGAACTCTAGAAACAGAACTCTAGGAACAGAACTCTGAAGAACAGAACTCTGAGGAAACAGAACTCTAGGAACAGAACTCTAGAAACAGAACTCTAGGAACAGAACTCTAGAAACAGAACTCTAGGAACAGAACTCTAGAAACAGAACTCTAGAAACAGAACTCTAGAAACAGAACTCTGAAGAACAGAACTCTAGAAACAGAACTCTAGGAACAGAACTCTAGAAACAGAACTCTAGAAACAGAATTCTAGAAACAGAACTCTAGAAACAGAACTCTAGGAACAGAACTCTGAGGAAACAGAACTCTAGAAACAGAACTCTAGGAACAGAACTCTAGAAACAGAACTCTAGAAACAGAACTCTAGAAACAGAACTCTAGGAACAGAACTCTAGAAACAGAACTCTAGAAACAGAACTCTAGAAACAGAACTCTAGAAACAGAACTCTAGAAACAGAACTCTAGGAACAGAACTCTAGAAACAGAACTCTAGAAACAGAACTCTGAAGAACAGAACTCTAGAAACAGAACTCTAGGAACAGAACTCTAGAAACAGAACTCTAGGAACAGAACTCTAGGAACAGAACTCTAGGAACAGAACTCTAGAAACAGAACTCTAGAAACAGAACTCTAGAAACAGAACTGTAGAAACAGAACTCTAGAAACAGAACTCTAGAAACAGAACTGTAGAAACAGAACTCTAGAAACAGAACTCTAGAAACAGAACTCTGAAGAACAGAACTCTAGAAACAGAACTCTAGGAACAGAACTCTAGAAACAGAACTCTAGGAACAGAACTCTAGGAACAGAACTCTAGAAACAGAACTCTAGAAACAGAACTCTAGAAACAGAACTCTAGGAACAGAACTCTGAGAAACAGAACTCTAGAAACAGAACTCTGAAGAACAGAACTCTAGAAACAGAACTCTAGGAACAGAACTCTAGAAACAGAACTCTAGAAACAGAACTCTAGGAACAGAACTCTAGAAACAGAACTCTAGAAACAGAACTCTAGAAACAGAACTGTAGAAACAGAACTCTAGAAACAGAACTCTAGAAACAGAACTCTAGAAACAGAACTCTAGAAACAGAACTCTAGAAACAGAACTCTAGAAACAGAACTCTAGAAACAGAACTCTAGAAACAGAACTCTAGAAACAGAACTCTAGAAACAGAACTCTAGAAACAGAACTCTAGGAACAGAACTCTAGAAACAGAACTCTAGGAACAGAACTCTGAGAAACAGAACTCTAGGAACAGAACTCTAGAAACAGAACTCTAGAAACAGAACTCTAGAAACAGAACTCTAGAAACAGAACTCTAGAAACAGAACTCTGAAGAACAGAACTCTAGAAACAGAACTCTAGGAACAGAACTCTAGAAACAGAACTCTAGAAACAGAACTCTAGGAACAGAACTCTAGAAACAGAACTCTAGAAACAGAACTCTAGAAACAGAACTGTAGAAACAGAACTCTAGAAACAGAACTCTAGAAACAGAACTCTAGAAACAGAACTCTAGAAACAGAACTCTAGAAACAGAACTCTAGAAACAGAACTCTAGAAACAGAACTCTAGAAACAGAACTCTAGAAACAGAACTCTAGAAACAGAACTCTAGAAACAGAACTCTAGGAACAGAACTCTAGAAACAGAACTCTAGAAACAGAACTCTAGGAACAGAACTCTAGAAACAGAACTCTAGAAACAGAACTCTAGAAACAGAACTCTAGAAACAGAACTCTAGAAACAGAACTCTGAAGAACAGAACTCTAGAAACAGAACTCTAGAAACAGAACTCTAGAAACAGAACTCTAGAAACAGAACTCTAGAAACAGAACTCTAGAAACAGAACTCTAGGAACAGAACTCTAGAAACAGAACTCTAGAAACAGAACTGTAGAAACAGAACTCTAGAAACAGAACTCTAGAAACAGAACTCTAGAAACAGAACTCTAGAAACAGAACTCTAGGAACAGAACTCTAACAGTGAACTTTATTTTTTGGGTGGGTTTCCCACATCCATGGTTTATTTTGGCGGGTTGTTTTGTTGTTTTTGGGATGGTTTTGAGTTGATGTATTTTCTTTATTCCACACTTGAGGAAATCGTGTGGAACAGAATTGAAGCTAATGCTGCACCTGACATAAGCTAACTAAGCTGAAGTCATTGTTTATATTTTTTTGTTAATTTGAATTCCAATACTTGAAGAAAGTTTATTTTTTACGTGGCCATATTTATTTTTCAACGTTTGAGTAATTAGTTTGTGTTTTTTCTAATACACGCTCTGTGTCTTCATTCACTGCATCATACGTGTTCTCCTCGGCTGAGTCTAGTCTTCTGAGGTTACTAGCCTAACGCTAGCTATTTGCTGCATTTTATTACAGTAGTTACAGCCAAATACATGCTACAGAGAGAACCGTCGAAATGTCGAGAAAAAAGTCAAAATGGTGAGAAAACAGTCGAAAATGGTGAGAAAACAGTCGAAAATGGTGAGAAAAAGGTCAAAATGGTGAGAAAACAGTCGAAAATGGTGAGAAAAATGTCAAAATGGTGAGAAAACAGTCGAAAATGGTGAGAAAAAGGTCAAAATGGTGAGAAAACAGTCAAATGGTGAGAAAAAAGTCGAAATGGTGAGAAAACAGTCGAAAATGGTGAGAAAACAGTCGAAAATGGTGAGAAAAAGGTCAAAATGGTGAGAAAACAGTCGAAAATGGTGAGAAAAAGGTGAAAATGGTGAGAAAACAGTCAAATGGTGAGAAAAAAGTCGAAATGGTGAGAAAACAGTCGAAAATGGTGAGAAAACAGTCGAAAATGGTGAGAAAACAGTCGAAAATGGTGAGAAAACAGTCGAAAATGGTGAGAAAAAGGTCAAAATGGTGAGAAAACAGTCGAAAATGGTGAGAAAAAGGTCAAAATGGTGAGAAAACAGTAGTCGAAAATGGTGAGAAAAAGGTCAAAATGGTGAGAAAACAGTCGAAAATGGTGAGAAAAAGGTCAAAATGGTGAGAAAACAGTCGAAAATGGTGAGAAAAAGGTCAAAATGGTGAGAAAACAGTAGTCGAAAATGGTGAGAAAAAGGTCAAAATGGTGAGAAAACAGTCGAAAATGGTGAGAAAAAGGTCAAAATGGTGAGAAAACAGTCAAAATGGTGAGAAAAAGGTCAAAATTGTGAGAAAACAGTCGAAAATGGTGAGAAAAAGGTCAAAATGGTGAGAAAACTGTCGAAAATGGTGAGAAAACAGTCGAAAATGGTGAGAAAACAGTCGAAAATGGTGAGAAAAAAGTCGAAATGGTGAGAAAACAGTCGAAAATGGTGAGAAAACAGTCGAAAATGGTGAGAAAACAGTCGAAAATGGTGAGAAAAAGGTCAAAATGGTGAGAAAACAGTCGAAAATGGTGAGAAAAAGGTCAAAATGGTGAGAAAACAGTAGTCGAAAATGGTGAGAAAAAGGTCAAAATGGTGAGAAAACAGTTGAAAATGGTGAGAAAAAGGTCAAAATGGTGAGAAAACAGTCGAAAATGGTGAGAAAACAGTCGAAAATGGTGAGAAAAAGGTCAAAATGGTGAGAAAACAGTCGAAAATGGTGAGAAAAAGGTCAAAATGGTGAGAAAACAGTAGTCGAAAATGGTGAGAAAAAGGTCAAAATGGTGAGAAAACAGTCGAAAATGGTGAGAAAAAGGTCAAAATGGTGAGAAAACAGTCGAAAATGGTGAGAAAACAGTCGAAAATGGTGAGAAAAAGGTCAAAATGGTGAGAAAACAGTCGAAAATGGTGAGAAAAATGTCAAAATGGTGAGAAAACAGTCGAAAATGGTGAGAAAAAGGTCAAAATGGTGAGAAAACAGTCAAATGGTGAGAAAAAAGTCGAAATGGTGAGAAAACAGTCGAAAATGGTGAGAAAACAGTCGAAAATGGTGAGAAAAAGGTCAAAATGGTGAGAAAACAGTCGAAAATGGTGAGAAAAAGGTCAAAATGGTGAGAAAACAGTCGAAAATGGTGAGAAAAAGGTGAAAATGGTGAGAAAACAGTCAAATGGTGAGAAAAAAGTCGAAATGGTGAGAAAACAGTCGAAAATGGTGAGAAAACAGTCGAAAATGGTGAGAAAACAGTCGAAAATGGTGAGAAAACAGTCGAAAATGGTGAGAAAAAGGTCAAAATGGTGAGAAAACAGTCGAAAATGGTGAGAAAAAGGTCAAAATGGTGAGAAAACAGTAGTCGAAAATGGTGAGAAAAAGGTCAAAATGGTGAGAAAACAGTCGAAAATGGTGAGAAAAAGGTCAAAATGGTGAGAAAACAGTCGAAAATGGTGAGAAAAAGGTCAAAATGGTGAGAAAACAGTAGTCGAAAATGGTGAGAAAAAGGTCAAAATGGTGAGAAAACAGTCGAAAATGGTGAGAAAAAGGTCAAAATGGTGAGAAAACAGTAGTCGAAAATGGTGAGAAAAAGGTCAAAATGGTGAGAAAACAGTCGAAAATGGTGAGAAAAAGGTCAAAATGGTGAGAAAACAGTCGAAAATGGTGAGAAAAAGGTCAAAATGGTGAGAAAACAGTCAAAATGGTGAGAAAAAGGTCAAAATGGTGAGAAAACAGTCGAAAATGGTGAGAAAAAGGTCAAAATGGTGAGAAAACAGTCAAAATGGTGAGAAAAAGGTCAAAATTGTGAGAAAACAGTCGAAAATGGTGAGAAAAAGGTCAAAATGGTGAGAAAACTGTCGAAAATGGTGAGAAAACAGTCGAAAATGGTGAGAAAACAGTCGAAAATGGTGAGAAAAAAGTCGAAATGGTGAGAAAACAGTAGAAATGTCGAGAATAAAGTCGAAAATGGTGAGAAAACAGTCGAAAATGGTGAGAAAAAGGTCAAAATGGTGAGAAAACAGTCGAAAATGGTGAGAAAAAGGTCAAAATGGTGAGAAAACAGTAGTCGAAAATGGTGAGAAAAAGGTCAAAATGGTGAGAAAACAGTCGAAAATGGTGAGAAAACAGTCGAAAATGGTGAGAAAAAGGTCAAAATGGTGAGAAAACAGTCGAAAATGGTGAGAAAACATTAAAAATGTCGAGAATAAAGTCTAAATGTCGGTCAACCGGTGTCTCCGGTGTCTCCGGCCCTCGCCAGCGGCGCTGCTACGCTACCGTGCTACGCTGCTACGCTGCTACGCTACCGTGCTACGCTGCTACGCTACCGTGCTACGCTGCTACGCTACCGTGCTACGCTGCTACGCTACTCACCTCACTCAGCAGCTCCGTGGCCTCCTTGGCGTGTTGAGTTTCCAGCGTAGCGGGAAGCAGAGAGTAGAGCGAGCTGCCGCTCTCCTTCTTCCCCGACTCCTTGTACTTCACCTGGAGACGCAGAAGCAGTTCCTCAGGACCGGCACGTTACTGAGATAAACGTCACGTTACTGAGATAAACGTCACGTTACCGAGATAAACGTCACGTTACCGAGATAAACGTCACGTTACTGAGATAAACATCACGTTACCGGGACGATAAACGTCTCAGTAACGAGACGATAAACGTCTCGTTACCGGGACGATAAACGTCTCGTTACTGAGACGATAAACGTCTCAGTAACGAGACGATAAACGTCTCGTTACTGAGACGATAAACGTCTCAGTAACGAGACGATAAACGTCTCGTTACTGAGACGATAAACGTCACGTTACTGAGACGATAAACGTCACGTTACCGAGATAAACGGCACGTTACTGAGATAAACGTCACGTTACCGAGATAAACGTCACGTTACTGAGATAAACATCACGTTACCGGGACGATAAACGTCTCAGTAACGAGACGATAAACGTCTCGTTACTGAGACGATAAACGTCACGTTACTGAGACGATAAACGTCACGTTACCGAGATAAACGGCACGTTACTGAGATAAACGTCACGTTACCGAGATAAACGTTACGTTACCGAGATAAACGTCACGTTACTGAGATAAACGTCACGTTACTGAGATAAACGTCACGTTACTGAGATAAACGTCACGTTACCGAGATAAACGTCTCAGTAACGAGACGATAAACGTCACGTTACCGAGATAAACGGCACGTTACTGAGATAAACGTCACGTTACCGAGATAAACGTTACGTTACCGAGATAAACGTCACGTTACTGAGATAAACGTCACGTTACTGAGATAAACGTTACGTTACCGAGATAAACGGCACGTTACTGAGATAAACGTCACGTTACCGAGATAAACGTTACGTTACCGAGATAAACGTCACGTTACTGAGATAAACGTCACGTTACTGAGATAAACGTCACGTTACTGAGATAAACGTCACGTTACTGAGATAAACGTCACGTTACTGAGATAAACGTCACGTTACTGAGATAAACGTCACGTTACTGAGATAAACGTCACGTTACCGAGATAAACGTCACGTTACTGAGACGATAAACGTCTCGTTACCGAGATAAACGTCACGTTACTGAGATAAACGTCACGTTACTGAGATAAACGTCACGTTACTGAGATAAACGTTACGTTACCGGGATAAACGTCACGTTACTGAGATAAACGTCACGTTACTGAGATAAACGTCACGTTACTGAGACGATAAACGTCACGTTACCGGGATAAACGTCACGTTACTGAGATAAACATCACGTTACCGGGATAAACGTCACGTTACTGAGATAAACGTCACGTTACTGAGATAAACGTCACGTTACCGAGATAAACGTCACGTTACCGGGACGATAAACGTCACGTTACTGAGATAAACGTCTCGTTACCGAGACGATAAACGTCACGTTACTGAGATAAACGTCACGTTACCGAGATAAACGTCACGTTACCGGGACGATAAACGTCACGTTACTGAGATAAACGTCACGTTACCGAGATAAACGTCACGTTACCGGGACGATAAACATCACGTTACTGAGATAAACGTCTCGTTACCGAGATAAACGTCACGTTACCGAGATAAACGTCACGTTACTGAGACGATAAACGTCTCGTTACCGAGATAAACGTCACGTTACTGAGATAAACGTCACGTTACTGAGACGATAAACGTCACGTTACTGAGACGATAAACGTCTCGTTACTGAGATAAACGTCACGTTACCGAGATAAACGTCACGTTACTGAGATAAACGTCACGTTACTGAGATAAACGTCACGTTACTGAGATAAACGTCACGTTACCGAGACGATAAACGTCACGTTACTGAGATAAACGTCTCGTTACCGAGATAAACGTCACGTTACCGAGATAAACGTCACGTTACTGAGACGATAAACGTCTCGTTACCGAGATAAACGTCACGTTACTGAGATAAACGTCACGTTACTGAGATAAACGTCACGTTACTGAGACGATAAACGTCTCGTTACTGAGATAAACGTCACGTTACTGAGATAAACGTCTCGTTACTGAGACGATAAACGTCTCAGTAACGAGACGATAAACGTCACGTTACTGAGATAAACGTCACGTTACTGAGACGATAAACGTCACGTTACTGAGATAAACGTCACGTTACCGGGACGATAAACGTCTCAGTAACAAGACGATAAACGTCACGTTACTGAGATAAACGTCACGTTACTGAGACGATAAACATCACGTTACTGAGATAAACGTCACGTTACTGAGACGATAAACGTCACGTTACTGAGATAAACGTCACGTTACCGGGACGATAAACGTCACGTTACTGAGATAAACGTCACGTTACTGAGACGATAAACGTCACGTTACTGAGATAAACGTCACGTTACCGGGACGATAAACGTCTCAGTAACAAGACGATAAACGTCACGTTACCGGGATAAACGTCACGTTACCGGGATAAACGTCTCGTTACTGAGACGATAAACATCACGTTACCGGGACGATAAACGTCCCAGTAACGAGACGATAAACGTCACGTTCCCGGGACGATAAACGTCACGTTACCGGGACGATAAACGTCTCGTTACTGGGACGATAAACGTCGGGAACCCAACATTTATCACCAGCTGTCATTTTTAAATCGTCTTTCTTTTAGATGATTTAGTTCTAGTTTCAGGAGGCGATGCGAGTGTCATGGTGATAAAAATGAACATGATAAAAAACACAGCTAAGTTGAACCAAGAGTTAATGGCTGAGAATAATAATTCATGGCAAAAAGGTGATTAAAAAGACTATGTCATGATTATAATGCTGAATGGGATAACATGTTGTTCAGAACAGAATATAAGCAATGGTAATAATAAGACCTGATTGTTAATAATTTTCATAT
This sequence comes from Cololabis saira, assembly GCF_033807715.1. NCBI lineage: Eukaryota > Metazoa > Chordata > Actinopteri > Beloniformes > Belonidae > Cololabis > Cololabis saira. The sequence goes on from NC_084608.1 coordinate 37,573,400, forward strand.
GTTCATATAATAATTCATTAGAAAGTGTAAGTTAAAAGAGAATAATTCCTTGTTTCCATGTGTCTTGAGTTAAAAAGGTTAAAATGATTCTGTGCTCAGCTGATGTTTCCTGCAGGCGTAGAAGATAACAGAGACAGTAATGGCACGTGTATAGAAAAATACTTTATTTTATATCATTTTTTGTTACAATATTTTACTTACCTTTTTATAAGAATTCATTTGTATAAGTTATTTCCAGAACTTCAATTGTGTTTTATTTTCTTTATTAAGTCTGTGGCGAATCTGTTGCACAGCAGTTGATTACAAATGCACCTAATACGAATGCTCCCGTGTTGAAGGAGAAGAATAATACACTCTGGTTGTTAACCCGTCGTGGTCGTGTCGTTTTTACACCCTTTTTATTTTATTCTTTCCCCGGCAACGGGGCGTAACACGAGGGCGTAACACGAGGGCGTAACACGAGGGCGTAACACGAGGACGTAACACGAGGACGTAACACGAGGACGTAACACGAGGACGTAACACGAGGACGTAACACGAGGGCGTAACACGAGGGCGTAACACGAGGGCGTAACACGAGGACGTAACACGAGGACGTAACACGAGGGCGTAACACGAGGACGTAACACGAGGACGTAACACGAGGACGTAACACGAGGACGTAACACGAGGACGTAACACGAGGACGTAACACGAGGGCGTAACACGAGGGCGTAACACGAGGACGTAACACGAGGACGTAACACGAGGACGTAACACGAGGACGTAACACGAGGACGTAACACGAGGACGTAACACGAGGACGTAACACGAGGGCGTAACACGAGGGCGTAACACGAGGACGTAACACGAGGACGTAACACGAGGGCGTAACACGAGGACGTAACACGAGGACGTAACACGAGGACGTAACACGAGGACGTAACACGAGGACGTAACACGAGGACGTAACACGAGGGCGTAACACGAGGGCGTAACACGAGGACGTAACACGAGGACGTAACACGAGGACGTAACACGAGGACGTAACACGAGGACGTAACACGAGGACGTAACACGAGGACGTAACACGAGGACGTAACACGAGGACGTAACACGAGGACGTAACACGAGGACGTAACACGAGGACGTAACACGAGGGCGTAACACGAGGACGTAACACGAGGACGTAACACGAGGACGTAACACGGGGACGTAACACGGGGACGTAACACGAGGACGTAACACGAGGACGTAACACGAGGACGTAACACGAGGACGTAACACGAGGGCGTAACACGAGGACGTAACACGAGGGCGTAACACGAGGACGTAACACGGGGACGTAACACGAGGACGTAACACGGGGACGTAACACGAGGACGTAACACGAGGACGTAACACGAGGACGTAACACGAGGACGTAACACGAGGGCGTAACACGAGGGCGTAACACGAGGACGTAACACGAGGGCGTAACACGAGGGCGTAACACGAGGGCGTAACACGAGGGCGTAACACGAGGACGTAACACGAGGACGTAACACGAGGACGTAACACGAGGACGTAACACGAGGACGTAACACGAGGGCGTAACACGAGGGCGTAACACGAGGACGTAACACGAGGACGTAACACGAGGGCGTAACACGAGGACGTAACACGAGGACGTAACACGAGGACGTAACACGAGGACGTAACACGAGGACGTAACACGAGGACGTAACACGAGGACGTAACACGAGGACGTAACACGAGGACGTAACACGAGGACGTAACACGAGGGCGTAACACGAGGACGTAACACGAGGACGTAACACGAGGACGTAACACGAGGACGTAACACGAGGACGTAACACGAGGACGTAACACGAGGACGTAACACGAGGACGTAACACGAGGGCGTAACACGAGGGCGTAACACGAGGACGTAACACGAGGACGTAACACGAGGACGTAACACGAGGACGTAACACGAGGGCGTAACACGAGGACGTAACACGAGGACGTAACACGAGGGCGTAACACGAGGACGTAACACGAGGGCGTAACACGAGGACGTAACACGAGGACGTAACACGAGGACGTAACACTCACGTCGCTCTGCAGCTCCGACAGATATTTGGCCAGATGCGTCTCCGTGGTTTCCGGGAGCTGGTGGTACAAACTGGTCTGGATCTCCTGCTTCAGACCCTGACGGTACTTTACCTGCAGGACAAACGCTGGATCAGGAGATACCAGGAGATACCAGGAGATACCAGGAGATCTGAGGTCCTCATATCTCCTCTGAGGACACTGACGAAGACTCAACAAGGTTTTAGTCGACTTAGTCTAGTTTTAGTCAACGAAAACTCAACAAAGTTTTAGTCTAGTTTTAGTCGACTTAGTCTAGTTTTAGTCGAGGAAAACTCAAAAAGGTTTTAGTCCAGTTTTAGTCGACTTAGTCTAGTTTTAGTCGAGGAAAACTCAAAAAGGTTTTAGTCCAGTTTTAGTCGACTTAGTCTAGTTTTAGTCGACGAAAACTCAAAAAGTTTTTAGTCGATGAAAACTCAAAAAGTTTTTAGTCGATGAAAACTCAAAAAGGTTTTAGTCGACGAAAACTCAAAATGTTTCTAGTTTAGTTTTAGTCGACGAAAACTCAAAAAGGTTTTAATCTAGTTTTAGTCAACGAAAACTCAAAAAGTTTTAGTCTAGTTTTAGACGACGAAAACTCAAAAAGTTTTAGTCTAGTTTTAGTCGACTTAGTCCAGTTTTAGTCGACGAAAACTCAAAAAGGATTTAATCTAGTTTTAGTCGACTTAGTCCAGTTTTAGTCGACGAAAACTCAAAAAGGATTTAATCTAGTTTTAGTCGACGAAAACTCAAAAAGGTTTTAATCTAGTTTTAGTCGACGAAAACTCAAAAAGGATTTAGTCCAGTTTTAGTCGACTTAGTCTAGTTTTAGTCGACGAAAACTCAAAAAGGATTTAGTCTAGTTTTAGTCGACTTAGTCCAGTTTTAGTCGACGAAAACTCAAAAAGGTTTTAGTCTAGTTTTAGTCGACTTAGTCCAGTTTTAGTCGACGAAAACTCAAAAAGGTTTTAGTCTAGTTTTAGTCGACTTAGTCCAGTTTTAGTCGACGAAAACTCAAAAAGGTTTTAGTTTAGTTTTAGTCGACGAAAACTCAAAAGTCTTTAGTCTAGTTTTAGTCGACGAAAACACAAAAATGTTTTAGTCTAGTTTTAGTCGACGAAAATGCAAAAAGGTTTTAGTCCAGTTTTAGTCGACAAAAACTCAAAAAGGTTTTAGTCTAGTTTTAGTCGACAAAAACTCAAAAAACTTTTATTTTAGTTTTAGTCGACGAAAACTCAAAAAGGTTTTAGTCGACGAAAACTCAAAAGTCTTTAGTCTAGTTTTAGTCGACGAAAACTCAAAAAGGTTTTAGTCTAGTTTTAGTCGACAAAAACTCAAAAAGGTTTTAGTCTAGTTTTAGTCGACGAAAACTCAAAAAGGTTTTAATCTAGTTTTAGTCGACGAAAACTCAAAAAGGTTTTAGTCCAGTTTTAGTCGACGAAAACTCAAAAAGTTTTTAGTCTAGTTTTAGTCGACGAAAACTCAAAAAGGTTTTAGTCTAGTTTTAGTCGACGAAAACTCAAAAAGGTTTTAATCTAGTTTTAGTCGACGAAAACTCAAAAAGGTTTTAGTCCAGTTTTAGTCGACGAAAACTCAAAAAGTTTTTAGTCTAGTTTTAGTTGACGAAAACTCAAAAAGTTTTTAGTCTAGTTTTAGTCGACGAAAACTCAAAAAGGTTTTAGTCCAGTTTTAGTCGACGAAAACTCAAAAAGTTTTTAGTCTAGTTTTAGTCGACGAAAACTCAAAAAGGTTTTAGTCTAGTTTTAGTCGACGAAAACTCAAAAAGGATTTAATCTAGTTTTAGTCGACGAAAACTCAAAAAGGTTTTAATCTAGTTTTAGTCGACGAAAACTCAAAAAGGTTTTAGTCCAGTTTTAGTCGACGAAAACTCAAAAAGTTTTTAGTCTAGTTTTAGTTGACGAAAACTCAAAAAGTTTTTAGTCGACGAAAACTCAAAAAGGTTTTAGTCTGCCTGTCCTTAGAGGTCCTTAGAGGAGATTAGAGGACCTCCCAGGACCTCCCAGGACCTCCCAGGACCTCCCAGGACCTCCCAGGACCCCCCAGGACCTCCCAGGTCCTCCCAGGACCCCCCAGGACCTCCCAGGTCCTCCCAGGACCCCCCAGGACCCCCCAGGTCCTCCCAGGACCTCCCAGGTCCCCCAGGTCCTCCCAGGACCCCCCAGGACCCCCCAGGTCCCCCCAGGTCCTCCCAGGTCCTCCCAGGACCCCCCAGGACCCCCCAGGTCCTCCCAGGACCTCCCAGGTCCCCCAGGTCCTCCCAGGACCCCCCAGGACCCCCCAGGTCCTCCCAGGACCTCCCAGGTCCTCCCAGGACCCCCCAGGACCCCCCAGGTCCCCCCAGGTCCTCCCAGGTCCATCCAGGTCCCCCCAGGTCCCCCCAGGACCCCCCAGGACCCCCCAGGTCCTCCCAGGACCCCCCAGGTCCTCCCAGGACCTCCCAGGACCAGGTCCTCCCAGGTCCTCCCAGGACCTCCCAGGTCCTCCCAGGACCTCCCAGGTCCTCCCAGGACCTCCCAGGACCAGGTCCTCCCAGGTCCTCCCAGGACCTCCCAGGTCCTCCCAGGACCTCCCAGGACCTCCCAGGACCCCGCAGGACCCCCCAGGACCCCCCAGGTCCCCCCAGGACCTCCCAGGTCCCCCAGGACCTCCCAGGTCCTCCCAGGACCTCCCACGACCTCCCAGGTCCCCCCAGGTCCTCCCAGGACCTCCCAGGTCCCCCCAGGTCCTCCCAGGTCCCCCCAGGTCCTCCCAGGTCCATCCAGGACCCCCCAGGTCCATCCAGGTCCCCCCAGGACCTCCCAGGTCCTCCCAGGTCCTCCCAGGACCTCCCAGGACCCCCCAGGACCTCCCAGGTCCCCCCAGGTCCTCCCAGGTCCCCCCAGGTCCTCCCAGGACCCCCCAGGACCTGGACCTGGGTAACGTACCTCACTCTGCAGGTCCGAGGCCTCCCTGGCGTGTTTGGTGTCGATGGTTTCCGGCAGCAGAGAGTAAAGATTCATGCTCATCTCCTTCTTCCCGTCCTCCTGGTACTTCACCTGGAAATTAGTATTATTATTATTATTATATTATTATTATTAGTTATCTGGTTATTACAGGTTCCTGCACGATTCAAGGTCAAATTTTTTATTTTTTAGTCCCGACATGCTTTTATTTTTTATTCCCAACACGATGAAAGCTTTTATTTTTTGTCGGGACTGAAAAAATAAAAGCTTTGGCTTTGGGTTTACACTCATGTCAGAACTGTATAGTTTAGTTTTTATGGAAGAAGAAATAAAACCAGGTTCCTGCACATTTTTCAAGGTCAAATTCCAGCACTTTTCAAGCACTTTCAAGGGTTATTTTCAAAATCTTCAAGCACCTTATCTCTGGGTAAAATATCTACAGGAATATATACACTTATAATTATTTTTTCCGCTTTTTATCACAATTATGTACATTGTATCGTGCTGTAACATCTAGTTATGTTTCATCTTACTGATTTTATTTCTCCTTGTAAAAACTAAACTTTACAGCTCCGTCACGTCTCTGGCGTTAGCGGTTAGCAGCTACCTGGCTGAGCAGCTCCGTCACGTCTCTGGCATTAGCGGTTAGCGGTTAGCAGCTACCTGGCTGAGCAGCTCCGTCACGTCTCTGGCGTTAGCGGTTAGCGGTTAGCAGCTACCTGGCTGAACAGCTCCGTCACGTCTCTGGTGTTAGCGGTTAGCGGTTAGCAGCTACCTGGCTGAGCAGCTCCGTCACGTCTCTGGCGTTAGCGGTTAGCGGTTAGCAGCTACCTGGCTGAGCAGCTCCGTCACGTCTCTGGTGTTAGCGGTTAGCGGTTAGCAGCTACCTGGCTGAGCAGCTCCGTCACGTCTCTGGCGTTAGCGGTTAGCAGCTACCTGGCTGAGCAGCTCCGTCACGTCTCTGGCGTTAGCGGTTAGCAGCTACCTGGCTGAGCAGCTCCGTCACGTCTCTGGCGTTAGCGGTTAGCAGCTACCTGGCTGAGCAGCTCCGTCACGTCTCTGGCATTAGCGGTTAGCGGTTAGCAGCTACCTGGCTGAGCAGCTCCGTCACGTCTCTGGCATTAGCGGTTAGCAGCTACCTGGCTGAGCAGCTCCGTCACGTCTCTGGTGTTAGCGGTTAGCGGTTAGCAGCTACCTGGCTGAGCAGCTCCGTCACGTCTCTGGCGTTAGCGGTTAGCAGCTACCTGGCTGAGCAGCTCCGTCACGTCTCTGGTGTTAGCGGTTAGCAGCTACCTGGCTGAGCAGCTCCGTCACGTCTCTGGTGTTAGCGGTTAGCAGCTACCTGGCTGAGCAGCTCCGTCACGTCTCTGGTGTTAGCGGTTAGCAGCTACCTGGCTGAGCAGCTCCGTCACGTCTCTGGCGTTAGCGGTTAGCGGTTAGCAGCTACCTGGCTGAGCAGCTCCGTCACGTCTCTGGTGTTAGCGGTTAGCGCTTAGCAGCTACCTGGCTGAGCAGCTCCGTCACGTCTCTGGTGTTAGCGGTTAGCAGCTACCTGGCTGAGCAGCTCCGTCACGTCTCTGGTGTTAGCGGTTAGCAGCTACCTGGCTGAGCAGCTCCGTCACGTCTCTGGCGTTAGCGGTTAGCGGTTAGCAGCTACCTGGCTGAGCAGCTCTGTCACGTCTCTGGCGTTAGCGGTTAGCAGCTACCTGGCTGAGCAGCTCCGTCACGTCTCTGGTGTTAGCGGTTAGCGCTTAGCAGCTACCTGGCTGAGCAGCTCCGTCACGTCTCTGGTGTTAGCGGTTAGCAGCTACCTGGCTGAGCAGCTCCGTCACATCTCTGGTGTTAGCGGTTAGCAGCTACCTGGCTGAGCAGCTCCGTCACGTCTCTGGCGTTAGCGGTTAGCGGTTAGCAGCTACCTGGCTGAGCAGCTCCGTCACGTCTCTTGTGTTAGCGGTTAGCGGTTAGCAGCTACCTGGCTGAGCAGCTCCGTCACGTCTCTGGCGTTAGCGGTTAGCGGTTAGCAGCTACCTGGCTGAGCAGCTCCGTCACGTCTCTGGCGTTAGCGGTTAGCGGTTAGCAGCTACCTGGCTGAGCAGCTCCGTCACGTCTCTGGTGTTAGCGGTTAGCAGCTACCTAGCGGTTAGCAGCTACCTGGCTGAGCAGCTCCGTCACGTCTCTGGCGTTAGCGGTTAGCGGTTAGCGGCTACCTGGCTGAGCAGCTCCGTCACGTCTTTGGTGTTAGCGGTTAGCAGCTACCTGGCTGAGCAGCTCCGTCACGTCTCTGGTGTTAGCGGTTAGCGGTTAGCAGCTACCTGGCTGAGCAGCTCCGTCACGTCTCTGGCGTTAGCGGTTAGCGGTTAGCAGCTACCTGGCTGAGCAGCTCCGTCACGTCTCTGGTGTTAGCGGTTAGCAGCTACCTGGCTGAGCAGCTCCGTCACGTCTCTGGTGTTAGCGGTTAGCAGCTACCTGGCTGAGCAGCTCCGTCACGTCTCTGGTGTTAGCGGTTAGCAGCTACCTGGCTGAGCAGCTCCGTCACGTCTCTGGTGTTAGCGGTTAGCGGTTAGCAGCTACCTGGCTGAGCAGCTCCGTCACGTCTCTGGCGTTAGCGGTTAGCGGTTAGCAGCTACCTGGCTGAGCAGCTCCGTCACGTCTCTGGCGTTAGCGGTTAGCGGTTAGCAGCTACCTGGCTGAGCAGCTCCGTCACGTCTCTGGCGTTAGCGGTTAGCGGTTAGCAGCTACCTGGCTGAGCAGCTCCGTCACGTCTCTGGCGTTAGCGGTTAGCGGTTAGCAGCTACCTGGCTGAGCAGCTCCGTCACGTCTCTGGCGTTAGCGGTTAGCGGTTAGCAGCTACCTGGCTGAGCAGCTCAGTCACGTCTCTGGTGTTAGCAGTTAGCGGTTAGCAGCTACCTGGCTGAGCAGCTCCGTCACGTCTCTGGCGTGAACCGTGTCCAGCGTCTCCGGGAGACCCGCGTAGAGCGACGCCGCCGTCTCCTTCCTGCCAGCCTCGCGGTACCGGGTCTGGGGACGAGACACGTCTGAGACCGGGGAACATCGGTGGGGGGTCTGGGGGTCCTGGACCTGGACCTGGACCTGGACCTGGACCTGGACCTGGTCCTGGTCCAGGTCCAGGTCCAGGTCCAGGTCCAGGTCCGGTTCTCACCTGGCTCTGCATCGCGGCCACGGTTCTGGCGAACTGCGTCTGGGAAGTTTCCGGCAGCTGAGAGTAGAAACTCTGGCTGAGACTCCGGCGCCCGCCGTCCCGGTACTTGCTCTGAAACCACAAGGTCAGGGGTCACGGGGGGGTCACGGCGGGGTCACGGGGGGGTCAGGGATTACGGTGCAGGGGGGGGGGTCGTTAAGTAAAAGTACTGTTACTTCAGAATATTATGACTCAATTAGAAGTAAAAAGTATCATCCAAATAATTACTTGAGTAAAAGTAAAAAAGTACTTGGTGAAAAAACTACTCAAGTACTGAGTAACTGTTGAGTAACGTCTGAAGTACAAAATAATCATCTTGAATCATCATTCAATAAAATGAATAAAAAATAAAGAATAGCTAAATTAAATTAAATTAATTTTAAAGTAAATTCAAGTACTTTAATAAATAATAAAATAATAACAGAATAAAAAAAATAAATTAAGCACAAGTAGCACAAAATGTCCAGCCTTTGTCCTTTTCTTTTTAACCAGGCAGAACTAGAACAAACATGAACTCATAGAAACTCTGTGTGTGTTTGAGTCTGTGTAAATGTGACAAAACATGCAAAAACATTTAACATTTATACCAAACAATCACCAGTGATGTCATGAGATTGACGCGTACGTGGATAAAAGGGATAAAAGAAAAGTAACAGCTCAATGTAGCCTAGCCGGCCGAGTTTTGTTTAAAATTGAATTTCTGTTGCAAATAAAATCTGAATCTTCCAATTCATTGCATTTTTCATTGCATTTTAGCCTAGTTATTTTTGTGGTAGAAGTATCGGATCGGTACACTATGTTATCGAGACAAATCCCTAGTAATAACCAAGTTTGTTGGTTCCACCAAGTTAAGGTTCTATCACCAAGTTAAGGGTGTAATGGCTAAATTAAGATTATAATCGCCAAGTTAATGTTGTATCGACAAGTTGAAGTTATAATTGCGAAGTTTGTTGTTGTTTGGTTGTTTGGTTGTAGTCGGGGGTCACGGGGGGGTCAGAGGTCGGGGCGGGGTCAGAGGTCATGGGGGTCAGGTAACATCAGAGGTCATGGGGGGTCAGAGGTCGGGGTTCCGGTACCTCACTCTGCAGCTCCGTCATCTCCCTGGCGAACTGGATCTGGGCCGTGTCCGGCAGCTGAGAGTAGAGAGAGGACGGAGCTCCTCGCACCGTCAGCTTGGGCCGGTAGTTCACCTGGAGAGACACACCGTCTCCATGGTTACCGTGGTTACTGAGTAGTTAGTTCACCTGCAGAGACACACCGTCTCCATGGTTACCATGGTTACTGAGGTTTCTACGGTAGTTCACCTGCAGAGACACACCGTCTCCATGGTTACCATGGTTACTGAGGTTTCTACGGTAGTTCACCTGCAGAGACACACCGTCTCCATGGTTACCGTGGTTACTGAGGTTTCTACGGTAGTTCACCTGCAGAGACACACCGTCTCCATGGTTACCGTGGTTACTGAGGTTTCTACGTTAGTTCACCTGCAGAGACACACCGTCTCCATGGTTACCGTGGTTACTGAGTAGTTAGTTCACCTGCAGAGACACACCGTCTCCATGGTTACCGTGGTTACTGAGGTTTCTACGGTAGTTCACCTGCAGAGACACACCGTCTCCATGGTTACCGTGGTTACTGAGGTTTCTACGGTAGTTCACCTGCAGAGACACACCGTCTCCATGGTTACCGTGGTTACTGAGGTTTCTACGTTAGTTCACCTGCAGAGACACACCGTCTCCATGGTTACTGAGGTTTCTACGGTAGTTCACCTGCAGAGACACACCGTCTCCATGGTTACCATGGTTACTGAGGTTTCTACGTTAGTTCACCTGCAGAGACACACCGTCTCCATGGTTACTGAGGTTTCTACGGTAGTTCACCTGCAGAGACACACCGTCTCCATGGTTACCATGGTTACTGAGGTTTCTACGGTAGTTCACCTGCAGAGACACACCGTCTCCGTGGTTACCGTGGTTACTGAGGTTTCTACGGTAGTTCACCTGCAGAGACACAGGTTCAGGTAGTGCTGGGCGGTATACCGGTTCATACCGAATACCGGTGTTTATTTTTCTTATGATATGAATTTTCCATATACCGTAATACCGGTGAGTATGTACAGTAGCGCACACAACATTGGGAACGCTGTGCGGCGCTACGTTCCGCCACGCCGCGCAGCGGAAAGTAGCGCCGCTGGACAGTGTTTCCCCTACCACTGTATGGGCCTGGCAGGGCCGCCCAATGATCTATGATCATTTACGTTTAGGAGCCTCTGCAGCTGTTCTGCAACGTGAGTCAACCTGCTTCGTTGCCTAGCAAAGCCTGATTTATGGTGCCGCGTTACACCAACGCAGAGCCTACGCCGTAGGGTACGCGGTGACGTGCACCGTACGGCCGCTCGCTGCGTACCCTGCGCCGTAGGATCTGCGTTGGTGTAACGCGGAACCATAAATCAGCCTTAACGATGCGAGTACCGCTGCTGAGAGTGCGGGCATATTATTATAAATTATGGGGTGTATAGAGTTTGTAGCTAGCTAACTATGGCGGAAAAAATATTGCGGGTGACAGACAACATGATATAAAGAAATGTTTCTGCAGGTCCGTGTGTTTGTGTTTGCATGTGACGCTGCAGGAAGCATGAAGGAAAACACCGCCCGACGACACACCAGGCGTCCGCAGGGTCCTAGCGCCGGCACACGTGAGGCCATGCAAACCTGTATTTATACTAGTGTAAACCTGTATTTATACTAGTGTAAACCTGTATTTATACTAGTGTAAACCTGTATTTATACTAGTGCAAACCTTTATTTATACTAGTGCAAACCTGTATTTATACTAGTGCAAACCTGTATTTATACTAGTGTAAACCTGTATTTATACTAGTGTAAACCTGTATTTATACTAGTGTAAACCTGTATTTATACTAGTGTAAACCTGTATTTATACTAGTGTAAACCTGTATTTATACTAGTGCAAACCTGTATTTATACTAGTGTAAACCTGTATTTATACTAGTGCAAACCTGTATTTATACTAGTATAAACCTGTATTTATACTAGTGTAAACCTGTATTTATACTAGTGTAAACCTGTATTTATACTAGTGCAAACCTGTATTTATACTAGTGTAAACCTGTATTTATACTAGTGTAAACCTGTATTTATACTAGTGCAAACCTGTATTTATACTAGTGTAAACCTGTATTTATACTAGTGTAAACCTGTATTTATACTAGTGTAAACCTGTATTTATACTAGTGTAAACCTGTATTTATACTAGTGTAAACCTGTATTTATACTAGTGTAAACCTGTATTTATACTAGTGCAAACCTGTATTTATACTAGTGCAAACCTGTATTTATACTAGTGCAAACCTGTATTTATACTAGTGCAAACCTGTATTTATACTAGTGTAAACCTGTATTTATACTAGTGTAAACCTGTATTTATACTAGTGTAAACCTGTATTTATACTAGTGTAAACCTGTATTTATACTAGTGTAAACCTGTATTTATACTAGTGTAAACCTGTATTTATACTAGTGTAAACCTGTATTTATACTAGTGTAAACCTGTATTTATACTAGTGTAAACCTGTATTTATACTAGTGTAAACCTGTATTTATACTAGTGTAAACCTGTATTTATACTAGTGTAAACCTGTATTTATACTAGTGTAAACCTGTATTTATACTAGTGTAAACCTGTATTTATACTAGTGTAAACCTGTATTTATACTAGTGTAAACCTGTATTTATACTAGTGTAAACCTGTATTTATACTAGTGCAAACCTGTATTTATACTAGTGCAAACCTGTATTTATACTAGTGCAAACCTGTATTTATACTAGTGTAAACCTGTATTTATACTAGTGTAAACCTGTATTTATACTAGTGCAAACCTGTATTTATACTAGTGCAAACCTGTATTTATACTAGTGTAAACCTGTATTTATACTAGTGTAAACCTGTATTTATACTAGTGTAAACCTGTATTTATACTAGTGTAAACCTGTATTTATACTAGTGTAAACCTGTATTTATACTAGTGTAAACCTGTATTTATACTAGTGTAAACCTGTATTTATACTAGTGTAAACCTGTATTTATACTAGTGTAAACCTGTATTTATACTAGTGTAAACCTGTATTTATACTAGTGTAAACCTGTATTTATACTAGTGTAAACCTGTATTTATACTAGTGTAAACCTGTATTTATACTAGTGTAAACCTGTATTTATACTAGTGCAAACCTGTATTTATACTAGTGCAAACCTGTATTTATACTAGTGTAAACCTGTATTTATACTAGTGCAAACCTGTATTTATACTAGTGCAAACCTGTATTTATACTAGTGTAAACCTGTATTTATACTAGTGTAAACCTGTATTTATACTAGTGTAAACCTGTATTTATACTAGTGCAAACCTGTATTTATACTAGTGTAAACCTGTATTTATACTAGTGTAAACCTGTATTTATACTAGTGTAAACCTGTATTTATACTAGTGCAAACCTGTATTTATACTAGTGTAAACCTGTATTTATACTAGTGTAAACCTGTATTTATACTAGTGTAAACCTGTATTTATACTAGTGCAAACCTGTATTTATACTAGTGCAAACCTGTATTTATACTAGTGCAAACCTGTATTTATACTAGTGCAAACCTGTATTTATACTAGTGTAAACCTGTATTTATACTAGTGTAAACCTGTATTTATACTAGTGTAAACCTGTATTTATACTAGTGCAAACCTGTATTTATACTAGTGCAAACCTGTATTTATACTAGTGCAAACCTGTATTTATACTAGTGTAAACCTGTATTTATACTAGTGTAAACCTGTATTTATACTAGTGCAAACCTGTATTTATACTAGTGCAAACCTGTATTTATACTAGTGTAAACCTGTATTTATACTAATGCAAACCTGTATTTATACTAGTGTAAACCTGTATTTATACTAGTGTAAACCTGTATTTATACTAGTGTAAACCTGTATTTATACTAGTGTAAACCTGTATTTATACTAGTGTGGACATTCATGTTTTTCTACAATATTTCCTCCTCATGACGGTAAAATAGGCCATTCTAAGACAATTTACTGCAGCAATTCCTTTCCAAATCATTAGAAAATGTGGTTAACACCCAGTTGTGCATGAAAAAAAAAATACCGTGATATAAATTTTTGGTCATACCGCCCAGCACTAGGTTCAGGTCTCAGTTCGGACCGACTGCGGTTTCCGTGGTTTCCGTGGTTTCCGTGGTTATCTGACTGAGGTTTCTAGTCTAGTTCCAACCCATCTTCGTGGTTTCCATGGTTACCATGGTTACCCTGGTTACCTGGTTACCGTGGTCACCGTGGTTACCGTGGTTACCGTGGTTACCTGGCTCTGCAGCTGCGTCATCTCCAGCTTGTGCTGAATCTCCGGCGTCTCCGGCAGGAGAGAGTAAAGAGACACCGAGGCTCGTCTCTTCCCGTCCTCCTTGTACCTGACCTGGAACACAAACAGAACCGGGTCAGGTCCTGGTCCTGGTCCTGGTCCTGGTTCTGGTTCTGGTCCCGGAGGGAGCAGAACCAGAACCAGGACCCACTCTGAACCCTGACCCTCCTTGTACTTGAGCTGGAACATTGGAAATGTCGGGATTAATGTTGACCTGGACCTGGAACCGGGTCCACCCGGACCAGGACCAGGACCGGTACCAGGACCGGTACCAGGTCCACGTACCTCACTCTGGAACTCCTGCACGGTTCTGACCCGCTGGACCTGGTACCAGGACCGGTACCCGGTCCACCTACCTCACTCTGGAACTCCTGCACGGTTCTGACCCGCTGGGTCTGGTACCAGGACCGGTACTGGTCCACGTACCTCACTCTGGAACTCCTGCACGGTTCTGACCCGCTGGGTCTGGTACCAGGACCGGTACCCGGTCCACCTACCTCACTCTGGAACTCCTGCACGGTTCTGACCCGCTGGGTCTGGTACCAGGACCGGTACCCGGTCCACCTACCTCACTCTGGAACTCCTGCACGGTTCTGACCCGCTGGGTCTGGTACCAGGACCGGTACCCGGTCCACCTACCTCACTCTGGAACTCCTGCACGGTTCTGACCCGCTGGGTCTGGTACCAGGACCGGTACCCGGTCCACCTACCTCACTCTGGAACTCCTGCACGGTTCTGACCCGCTGGGTCTGGTACCAGGACCGGTACCCGGTCCACCTACCTCACTCTGGAACTCCTGCACGGTTCTGACCCGCTGGGTCTGGTACCAGGACCAGGACCGGTACCAGGTCCACCTACCTCACTCTGGAACTCCTGCACGGTTCTGACCCGCTGGGTCTCGCTGGTCTCCGGGAGCTGGTGGAACAAACTGCTGCTCAGCTCCTTCCTGCCGTCCTGCTTGTACTTGTTCTGGGGGGAGACCAGACCGGGTCAGTCCTGGTGCTGGTCCTGGTCCTGGACCTGGACCCCCAGACCCAGACCCAGACCCAGACCCAGACCCAGAACCAGACCCAGACCCAGACCCAGACCCAGACCCAGACCCAGACCCAGAACCAGACCCAGACCCAGACCCAGAACCAGACCCAGACCCAGAACCAGAACCGGACCTCACTCAGCAGATCCGTCAGCTCCCGGACGAACTGGGTCTCGCTGGTTTCTGGTAGAAGAGAATAAAGAGACGAGGAAATCTCCGTCTTCAGGTTCCCCTTGTACTTGATCTGGAACAGAGACCAGTTAGAACCGGTTAGAACCAGTTAGAACCAGTTAGAACCAGTTAGAACCAGTTAGAACCAGTTAGGACCAGTTAGGACCAGTTAGAACCAGTTAGGAACAAGTTAGGAACCAGTTAGAACCAGTTAGAACCAGTTAGGACCAGTTAGGACCAGTTAGAACCAGTTAGGACCAGTTAGGACCAGTTAGAACCAGTTAGGACCAGTTAGGACCAGTTAGGAACAAGTTAGGAACCAGTTAGAACCAGTTAGAACCAGTTAGGACCAGTTAGGACCAGTTAGAACCAGTTAGGAACCGGTTAGGACCAGTTAGGACCAGTTAGGACCCTGTATCATGTCGCAACTTAAAGAAAAGTCTCTTGGAGCCATGGCCCAAACCCAACAGGAAGTCGGACATTTTGGATTAATCGTGTCATTTTGGCGCAATTTATGCCATTCTTTCGGCAATTAATTCAGCCCGAACCGTAACGTGCACCAAGGTGTGTTATACATCAAAATGTGCGTCTCCATCCTGCGACAACACGCATTACTTTTCTCTTTCAAAAGTGTTACCGTGGCGACGCTAGACGCCAAAAAGCGCGCGCCCCCTTCATCTGATTGGTCCATATTTGATAGTTTATACTTTCTGCCATAACTTTTGAATGGTTTGACATAAAGAGTCATGGTGGTGTCATCGGACTCGGTATTGAGTCCTTGAACATAATTGGTGCAAATTGCATGTGCGAGGGCCCGTTCATCGCTGCTTGCAGCTTTAATTAGTGCCACGGCTTCTCCAGAGGAACTCTTATCATTGCTTAAGCTTATTATTTATTCCTCCGTATAAACTTTGGCGCGTAACTAGTCCCGCAGCTTTGAGAAAACGCGAAAAGTAAAAACGTAGAAACGTGCTAATCGGGAATCGAGTGGTATGACTTTTATTAGCGATTGGTGCGCACGTTTTTGCGCAACGTGCGAAAAACGTGCACTTTTTGGTCCATCCGGAACGCATTGGGAGAACTTTGGGGCCTCACCACTCGCACACCGTTACTCGGAAAATTCAAACCGATTTAGAAAGTTGTAGGCCCTGAATTTAACTACAGTCCTGTGGATTTTCAGAGCGATCGCACAAATAGTTTTCACACGAAGTACAAAAACATTTCCAGATTTCCAAACTAATGGGGAGATTTTCCCATGTAAGTGAAAGGGGCAGAATGTCACACTGTGGATGGGAGGAGGTAAAAAATAAATAAAAATTCACCTTTTTTATAAGTCACCTAACTTTCTCATACTTGTACGTAGAAATGTCATTCAAACTTAAAAACGGAGGAAAACTTCTCTTCTCTCCAAAACCTAAACCTAAAATGTACACTTTTCAAAATATGAGCACACAAGCGAGGACTGGAAATCACTTTTTCGTCAAATCTAGAGTGCGGGTGTCGGTTGGTAGAGTGGGAGAAACAGTAAAAAATAACCCACATTTTTATTTGTAACTCGAGCTCACGGCCAAACCGTAAAAAGGAGACAAATAATTTTTGGTCAGAATGTAGACATAGGTGTTGGGATTCATAAAATGTGACTTTGACAGGCGGGGTATGCACAAAATTTAAACGGGGGGGGATAAAGCGGCACCAATACCTGTCTCAGTCCCCATTGACTGTAATGTAATCAAACGTTTTCTTCAAAAGAATCTCACTCTGTCTTTGCACTGAGCTTACTCACTCATTTTAAGGAATATCTGAATAAAATTAAGATTGTCAAAATCTGCCGGGTTCTGTGT
Source organism: Cololabis saira (assembly GCF_033807715.1). Taxonomy (NCBI): domain Eukaryota; kingdom Metazoa; phylum Chordata; class Actinopteri; order Beloniformes; family Belonidae; genus Cololabis; species Cololabis saira. The sequence goes on from NC_084608.1 coordinate 37,590,145, forward strand.
CTCTCACGATGTTTTTGTTTCTCTGCTACGAGCTACGGTTTGATCACAAATCGGAGTTATTTCAGACCAGGTTCTGAAGTCGAGGTTCTTGTTGCCGGGGCAACCAGAGCTCAGCTGCTGACTCATTCATTGGTGAAAATTAGCCCCGCCCCTTCTTCTGATTGGTCAATATGTGATAGTTCCAATTTTCTGCAATAACTTTTGACTCACCTGGCTCTGCAGGTCCGTGGCCTCCCTGCAGACCTCTACAGACCCCCCCAGACCCCCCAGACCTCTACCAGGACCAGGACCAGGACCAGGACCAGGACCTGGACCAGGACCAGGTCCAGGACCAGGACTCACCTGGCTCTGCAGGTCCGTGGCCTCCCTGCAGACCTCTACCAGGACCTGGACTAGGACCAGGACCTGGACCAGGACCAGGACCAGGACCAGGACCTGGACCAGGACCAGGTCCAGGACCAGGACTCACCTGGCTCTGCAGGTCCGTGGCCCCCCTACAGACCTCTACAGACCCCCCCAGACCTGCCCAGACCTCTACCAGGACCAGGACCAGGACCAGGACCAGGACCAGGTCCAGGACCAGGACCAGGACCAGGACTCACCTGGCTCTGCAGGTCCGTGGCCTCCCTGCAGTGCAGCGTCTCCGGAGTCTCCGGCAGGACCGAGTAGAGGGACAGCGAGGCCTCCTTCCTGCCGTCCTCCTGGTACCTGGACTGGAGAGACCAGCAGAGACCGGTTAGGGCGGTCCTGGTCCTGGTCCCGGTGGTCCCCCCTGGGGGGTCCAGGTCCTGGTGGTCCCCCCTGGGGGGTCCTGGTCCAGGTGGTCCCCCCTGGGGGGTCCTGGTCCTGGTGGTCCCCCCTGGGGGGTCCTGGTCCAGGTTCCGGTACCTCAGAGATGACGGCGCTGATGTTCTTGCTGTGGATCAGTTCTGCTCCGGGTACGAACTGGCTCCGCCCCCTCATCCGGTCCAGGTCCTCCTTGTACCGGATCTGGGGGAGGGGCAGAGTTAGGACACGCCCCTTTATCTGGGGGAGGGGCAGAGTTAGGACACGCCCCTTTATCTGGGGGAGGGGCAGAGTTAGGACACGCCCCTTTATCTGGGGGAGGGGAAGAGTTAGGACACGCCCCTTTACTGGGGGAGGGGCAGAGTTAGGACACGCCCCTTTACTGGGGGAGGGGCAGAGTTAGGACACGCCCCTTTATCTGGGGGAGGGGCAGAGTTAGGACACGCCCCTTTATCTGGGGGAGGGGAAGAGTTAGGACACGCCCCTTTATCTGGGGGAGGGGCAGAGTTAGGACACGCCCCCTTTATCTGGGACTAAAAAATAAAAGCGTGTGTCTTAAAAACTAAAAATAAAAGGTTCTGGTTCTTTGAAGACCCGCTGGGGTCTCTGGTTCTGGTTCTGCTCTTACGAAGCGTAACCGCGGCAACGCTCAGCGTAACCACGACAACGCTCAGCGTAACCACGGCAACGCTGAGTGTTACCGTGGGTCTCAGACCGGGTCCAGCGGGTACACTCATGTCAGAACCACCAGAACCAGAACCAGAACTGGACTCACGTCACTGACGATCAGGCTGCAGCGCCGGTTGAATTCCGGGTCCGGAAGGGGCGGCCTGGAGTCCTGGGAGGCCTGGAACCAGAGGAGGACCGGTTAGGACCGGTTAGGACCGGTTAGGACCAGTTAGGACCGGTTAGAACCAGTTAGGACCAGTTAGGACCAGTTAGGACCAGTTAGGACCAGTTAGGACCGGTTAGGACCGGTTAGGACCGGTTAGGACCAGTTAGGACCAGTTAGGACCAGTTAGGACCGGTTAGGACCAGTTAGGACCAGTTAGGACCAGTTAGGACCAGTTAGGACCGGTTAGAACCAGTTAGGACCGGTTAGGACCAGTTAGGACCGGTTAGGACCGGTTAGGACCGGTTAGGACCAGTTAGGACCGGTTAGGACCGGTTAGGACCAGTTAGGACCGGTTAGAACCAGTTAGGACCGGTTAGGACCAGTTAGGACCGGTTAGGACCGGTTAGGACCGGTTAGGACCAGTTAGGACCAGTTAGGACCGGTTAGAACCAGTTAGGACCAGTTAGGACCAGTTAGGACCGGTTAGGACCAGTTAGGACCGGTTAGGACCGGTTAGGACCGGTTAGGACCAGTTAGGACCGGTTAGAACCGGTTAGGACCAGTTAGGACCGGTTAGGACCAGTTAGGACCAGTTAGGACCGGTTAGGACCGGTTAGGACCGGTTAGGACCAGTTAGGACCAGTTAGGACCAGTTAGGACCGGTTAGGACCGGTTAGGACCAGTTAGGACCAGTTAGGACCAGTTAGGACCGGTTAGGACCGGTTAGGACCAGTTAGGACCAGTAAGGACCAGTTAGGACCAGTTAGGACCAGTTAGGACTAGTTAGGAACCAGTTAGAACCAGTTAGGACCAGTTAGGACCAGTTAGGACCAGTTAGGACCAGTTAGAACCAGTTAGGACCAGTTAGGACCAGTTAGGACCAGTTAGGACCAGTTAGGACCAGTTAGGACCAGTTAGGACCAGTTAGGACCGGTTAGGACCAGTTAGAACCAGTTAGGACCAGTTAGAACCAGTTAGAACCAGTTTATTTATTTATTTATTTATTGGTTTATTTGACAGGGACAATGCACATCTATAAAAACATTGCTGTAAATGTGCCAGAGTTAGCCAAGAGGCTATTTTTCATCTGTAGTCCCTGGACAGATGTAAGAATACAAAAAAGTACAGAAAAGATACAGAAAAGTACAAAAGTACAGAAATAAAGAAAGGTGCAAATTAAGTTTTAGTGCTGACAGAGCTGAGTATTAATCAACCATTTCTTTAAATGAGCTCTAAATAAACTGTATGTGTCCAGTTCTCTGATAGTTGCAGGGATGGAGTTCCATTCGTGTGCAGTTTTAACAGAGAATGCAGACTGACTGAAAGCACTTTTTCTGAGTGGAATAAAACAATCCCCTCTTGCTGCACCTCTTGTGAACCGATCAGCAGTTGTTCTAATGTTGACAAAGTGTCTGAGTGGAGGAGAAGTCAGGCCGTATATAACCTTGTGCATAAGACAAACATCTACATATTTAATCATATTTTCCCAACTCAACAAGTTATATTTTTTTAGTATCGGGCAATGATGAAAATATACTGATTTCTTATCAAGGATTTTGAGTGTTCGTTTATACAAAGACTGTAATGGTTTTAGAGTAGTGGTGCTAGCCTGGTGCTAGCCTGGTGCTAGCCTGGTGCTAGCCTGGTGCTAGCCTGGTGCTAGCCTGTGACCAGGTTGTTAAGCAGTAAGTGATATGGGAAATGACCATAGAATGCATAAACATCTTAGCTGCCTCTGTTGACATGTAATCTCCAATGAACCTGAAATTTGAAAGATTGAACTTGACCCGGTTACAGACCTTTTTCACCTGAGCCTTGAAAGAAGTTAGGACCAGTTAGGACCAGTTAGGACCTGTTAGGGGTTCTGGTCCAAACGGACCTCAGTAACACAGAAACACCACTACAAAATAAAAGCTTCAGAATGTTGGGACTACAAAATAAAAGTCTCACCTCCCAGGCTCCCACCAACCGCTTGGCTCGGTCTTCTTCATCTCTTCTCTCCGGATCATCACCTCCCTCCTCCTTCTCTTCCTCCTCCTCTTCCTCCTCCTTCACTTCCTCTTCCTCCTCCTCTTCCTCCTCCTCCTCCTTCACTTCTTTCTCCTCCTCCTCTTCCTCCTCTTCCTCTTCTTTCTCCTCCTTCACTTCCTCCTTCACTTCCTTCACCTCTTCCTCCTCTTCCTCTTCTTCCTCCTCCTTCACTTCCTTCACCTCCACTTCCTTCACTTCCACCTTCACTTCCTCCTTCACTTCCTCCTTCACTTCCTTCACCTCCACTTCCTTCACTTCCACCTTCACTTCCTCCTTCACTTCCACCTTCACTTCCACCTTCACTTCCTCCTTCACTTCCTCCTCTTCCTCCATCCTCGTCTCCTCTGAGGGGAAACAGGTTAAACAAGATTAGAAACATAAAAAGTTCTCGTCATGAAATAAAATAAACTAAAAAAAATAAATAAAAAAAAGTCAAAATCTTAAGAAAAAAGTCGAAATGTCGAGAAAAAAGCTGAAATTTCAACAAAAAAGTCGAAATGTTGAGAAAAAATTCAAAATGTCAAGAAAATCCCTCACTTGAGGTCCAGTAGAATAGACTAGAATAGAATAGAATAGACTAGAATAGAATAGAATACTTTATTGTCACTATTCACATATAATAACATATACTGTATCTACACATGTGCTGGAATATTATTACACAGATACGTCGGGGAAAAGTCCTGCACGGTAAAAAACCAGTATGGACCCGCATTTTGTAATAAACATCCAAAATGTAATAACTTTGTCATTTCATATTGTAATAAACTGCCCCATTTTGTAATACTTTTTGCCAAATTATGTAATAAGTTATTGCATTTTGAGAAGATTATTATAAAATGCACTCGCAACTTTTTTATTTTCTAGGAAATGTAATAACATGGTGCATTATGTAATAAAACCTATTACTGTTATTTGTTTAACAATGATTTATACTAGAGAGACTTTTGTTGTTTTTTATTTCCCTTAGAGCTATGTAGCCCAATACATTTATGTATAAAACTCCAAATATAACTTTAGTTTCCTATTTGAAGTTTGGAATTATACAGGCCAATAACAAACAAATAAACTCTGCTTTAGAATTTAGAATGCAAGTGCATTTTGTAATAATCTTCTCAGACCCCGTCCACACGTAGCCGGGTATTTTTAAAAACGAATATTTCCCCCCTCCGTTTATAAAAAAATTTGCATCCACACATAACCGAAGATCTGCGTTTTCGACCACATTCATAAGCATTCTAACCTGTAAATCACCTGCGGCTCCCGGGAAGCTGCACCTCCGCGGGCACCGTAGGGTGCGCGTCGCCGCGTACCCTACGGTTGTAGGCTCTGTGTCGGTGTAACGCAGTAAGCGGTGGTCAAGACCAGAGACCATTTATTTAATAGCTTGGAGAACAGATGCTGGATCATCTGTAGTAAACAAAAGGCGCACGTCAGAGCAGATTTGTTGTTGTTTTGGCGCATAATGTGACGTTCGAAAACGCAAAACTCCGGTTGTGTGTGTCTACACGCATCTACATAAACGGAGTTTTCAAAAATCTTCACTTTGCCCGGAGTTTTTTTAAACCTTCGTTTATTTGCGTTTTCGTGTGGATGACAGGTCCAAACGTAGGAAAATATCTCCGGTTTAGCAGATATCCGCAGATATCCGGCTACGTGTGGACAGGGTCTCAAAATGTAATAACTTATTACACAATGTGGCAAAATTTATTACAAAATGCGACTTTATTACAAAATGAAATGAAAAAGTTATTACATTTTGGACGTTTATTACAAAACACACGGTAAAAATCCAGCACACTGCAAAAACTCAAAATCTTATCAACAATATTTGTCTTATTTCTAGTTAAAATGTCTCATTTTTAGTCAAAAAAAATATCATCACACTTAAAACAAGAGTCATCACTGGAAAAAACTACCATTTTCACCTGTTTCCAGTAGATTTTCACTTAAAATAAGTAGAAAAATCTGCCAGTGGAACATGATTTTTTAGCTTGTAACGAGAAGATAAATCTTGTTCCACTGGCAGATTTTTCTATTTATTTCAAGTGAAAATCTACTTGAAACAGGCGTGCGTGCGTTTTGCGTGCGAGCGTGCGTTTTTTCGTGCGTTCGTTCTTTCGTGCGTTTTCGACATTTCCACTTTTTTCTCAAAATTTCACTTTTTCATCAAATTTTCAACTTTTTTCTCAAAATTTCAACTTTTTTCTCCACTTTTTTCTCAAAATTTTGACTTTTTCATCCAAATTTCAACTTTTTCATCAACATTTCCACTTTTTCTCAACATTTCCACTTTTTTCTCAACATTTTGACTTTTTTCAAGTAAATTTTCACTTGAAATAAGTAGAAAAATCTGCCAGTGGAACAAGATTTATTTGCTTGTAATGAGAAGATAAATCTTGTTCCACTGGCAGATTTTTCTATTTATTTCAAGTGAAAATCTACTTGAAACAGGCGTCCATTTTTGCGTGCGTGCGTGCGTGCGTTTTGCGTGCGAGCGTGCGTTTTGCGTGCGAGCGTGCGTGCGTTTTTTCGTGCGTCCGTTCTTTCGTGCGTTTTCGACATTTCCACTTTTTTCTCAAAATTTCACCTTTTTCTCAAAATTTCAACTTTTTTCTTAAAATTTCAAATTTTTTCTCCACTTTTTTCTCAAAATTTTGACTTTTTCATCCAAATTTCAACTTTTTCATCAACATTTCCACTTTTTCTCAACATTTCCACTTTTTTCTCGACATTTTGACTTTTTTCAAGTAAATTTTCACTAGAAATAAGTAGAAAATCTGCCAGGGGGACAAGATTTTTCTTTCTTTCTTTCTTTCTTTCTTTCTTTCTTTCTTTCTTTCTTTCTTTCTTTCTTTCTTTCTTTCTTTCTTTCTTTCTTTCTTTCTTTCTTTCTTTCTTTCATTTTCCTTCTTTTTCTTTTTCCTTCTTTCTTTCTTTGTTTTTGCTTTGTTTTGTAATAAGAAGATGAATCTTCTTATTAGTCTCAGATTTTTCTACTTATTTCAAGTGAAAATTTACTTGAAACAGGTGAAAATGATCAAATAACAAGTTATTTTTCTGGTAATGACTCTTGTTTTAAGTGTAATGAGAGTCTTTGACTAAAAATGAGACATTTTAACTAGAAATAAGACAAACATTAGGAGTTTTAGGGACTAGTTCTGACTCACCGGTTGGTTCTGGTTTCTCCATGTGGGTCCGGTTCTGGTTCTGGTTCTGGTTCTGGGTCTGGTTCTGGTTCTGGGTCCGGTTCTGGGCGGTTCTGCTCTGAATGAGCCGGGTTGTGGTTCTGGTCTCGGTGGTGTCGGTGACCCCCCTTCTGGCCCCGCCCCCCCTGGGGAGGAGGAACCGGTTCTTATCAGTCCTGGTTCTACTTTTAGCCTCCACTTCAGAACCTTATCAGACCAGAGTTCTGGACCGGGACCGGGTCAAGGTGGAGTCAGGGACAGGGGGACAGACCTGGACCTGGATCTGGACCTGGACCTGGACCTGCAGGTCTGGATCTGGTGGACCTGCAGGTCTGGATCTGGTGGACCTGCAGGTCTGGATCTGGAAAGAAGGAAAAAAAGAAGGAAAAAAGAGGAAAAAAGAGGAAAAAAGAGGAAAAAAGAAGAAAAAAAGGAAAAAAAAGAGGGAAAAAAGAAGGAAAAAAGGAAAAAAATAGGAAAAAGAGGACAAAATAGGAAAAAAATAGAAAAAAAGAGGGAAAAAAGGACAAAAGGAAAAAAATGAGGAAAAAAGAGGACAAAATAGGAAAGAAAAGAGAACAAAAGAGAAAGAAAGAGGAAAAAAGAGGAAAAAAAGGGGAAAAGAAGAAGGAAAAAAGAGGAAAAAAGAAGAAAAAAAGGAAAAAAATAGGAAAAAGAGGACAAAATAGGAAAAAAAAGAGGAAAAAAGAGTAAAAAATAGAAAAAAATAGGAAAAAAAGAAGGAAAAAAGAGGACAAAATAGGAAAAAGGTGTAAAAAAAAGATGGAAAAAGAGGAAAAAAAGAGGAAAAAAGGGGAAAAAAAGAGGAAAAAAAAGCGAAAAAAAGAGGAAAAAAGGACCTGCAGGTCTGGATCTGGAAAGAAGGAAATAAAGGAAAAAAAAGAGGGAAAAAAGAGGAAAAAAAGGGGAAAAGAAGAAGGAAAAAAGAGGAAAAAAGAGGAGAAAAAAAAGAAGGAAAAAAAGGAAAAAAAGAGGAAAAAAAGAAGGAAAAAAGGAAAAAATTAGGACAAAATAGGAAAGAAAAGAGAACAAAAGAGAAAGAAAGAGGAAAAAATGGGAAAAGAAGAAGGAAAAAAGAGGAAAAAATAGGAAAAAAGAAGAAAAAAAGGAAAAAAAGAGGAAAAAAAAGAAGGAAAAAAGGGAAAAAAATAGGAAAAAGGACAAAATAGGAAAAAAAAAAGAGGAAAAAAGAGGAAAAAAGAAAAAAGAAAAGAGAAAAGAGAACAAAAGAGAAAGAAAGAGGAAAAAAGAGGAAAAAAGACCCTAGTGGTCTGTAGAGGACCTGCAGGTCTGGATCTGGACCCTAGTGGTCTGTAGAGGACCTGCAGGTCTGGATCTGGACCCTAGTGGTCTGTAGAGGACCTGCAGGTCTGGATCTGGACCCTAGTGGTCTGTAGAGGACCTGCAGGTCTGGATCTGGACCCTAGTGGTCTGTAGAGGACCTGCAGGTCTGGATCTGGACCCTAGTGGTCTGTAGAGGACCTGCAGGTCTTGGTGGGGGGTCTGGGTCCTGCTGGTCTGGGTCCTGCAGGTCTGGGTCCTGCAGGTCTGGGTCCTGCAGGTCTGGGTCCTGCAGGTCTGGGTCCTGCAGGTCTGGGTCCTGCAGGTCTGGGTCCTGCAGGTCTGGGTCTTGGTGGGGGGTCTGGGTCCTGCAGGTCTGGGTCCTGCAGGTCCAGGTCTTGGTGGGGGGTCTGGGTCCTGCTGGTCCAGGTCTTGGTGGGGGGTCTGGGTCCTGCAGGTCTGGGTCCTGCTGGTCTGGGTCCTGCAGGTCTGGGTCCTGCTGGTCTGGGTCCTGCAGGTCTGGGTCCTGCTGGTCCTGGTCTTGGTGGGGGGTCTGGGTCCTGCAGGTCTGGGTCCTGCAGGTCTGGGTCCTGCAGGTCTGGGTCCTGCAGGTCTGGGTCCTGCAGGTCTGGGTCTTGGTGGGGGGTCTGGGTCCTGCAGGTCTGGGTCCTGCAGGTCCAGGTCTTGGTGGGGGGTCTGGGTCCTGCTGGTCCAGGTCTTGGTGGGGGGTCTGGGTCCTGCAGGTCTGGGTCCTGCTGGTCCAGGTCTTGGTGGGGGGTCTGGGTCCTGCTGGTCTGGGTCCTGCAGGTCTGGGTCCTGCAGGTCTGGGTCCTGCAGGTCTGGGTCCTGCAGGTCCAGGTCTTGGTGGGGGGTCTGGGTCCTGCAGGTCTGGGTCCTGCAGGTCTGGGTCCTGCAGGTCTGGGTCCTGCAGGTCTGGGTCCTGCAGGTCTGGGTCCTGCTGGTCCAGGTCTTGGCTCCAGTCCTGGTCCAGATGGAACCAGGAAGTGTTTTCCGGAGAGATCTGTCCAATCACAGCAGGGGGCGGAGCCTGGCGCCGCTCCCAGAAACAACAACAACAACAACAACAACAACGTTCTCCTTCTCCTTATTTCTTCCTTTCCTTTTCCTTCTTTCTATTTCTTTCTTTTTCCTTCTTTTTCTTTTCCCTTCTTTATTTCTTTTTCTTTTTTCTTTCCTTCTTTCATTTTGCTTCTTTCTTTCTTTTTCCTTCTTTCTTTCCTTCTTTCTTTTTCCTTTTCTTTCCTTCTTTACTTTTCCTTCTTTCTTTCTGTTTCCTTTTCTTTTCTTCTTTCATTTTACTTTTTTTCTTTCCTTCTTTTTCTTTCTTTCTTTCTTTCTTTCTTTCTTTCTTTCTTTCTTTCTTTCTTTCTTTCTTTCTTTCTTTCTTTCTTTCTTTCTTTCTTTCTTTCTTTCTTTCTTTCTTTCTTTCTTTCTTTCTTTCTTTCTTTCTTTCTTTCTTTCTTTCTTTCTTTCTTTCTTTCTTTCTTTCTTTCTTTCTTTCTTTTTGTTTTTGTAATGAGAAGATAAATCTTGTTCCACTGGCAGATTTTTCTACTTATTTCAAGTGAAAATTGTCATATAAGTTATTTTTCTGCTAATGTCTCTTGTTTTAAGGTAATGAGATTTTCTGACTAAAAATGGTTTTACCCAGAATCCCCTGCAGCAGCTCCATGGACGGAGACGTTTATATGTCTATGGTTTTACCCAGAATCCCCTGCAGCAGCTCCATGGACGGAGATGTTTATATGTCTATGGTTTTACCCAGAATCCCCTGCAGCAGCTCCATGGACGGAGATGTTTATATGTCTATGGCAGGAGTCGGCAACCCAAAATGTTTTAGATCCATATTGGACCAAAAACACAAAAAACAAATATGTCTGGAGCCGCAAAAAATTAAAAGTCTTGTCTAAG